>NC_056729.1:1093345502-1093378002 GCF_019279795.1 Protopterus annectens | reverse complement strand
TTAATAGCACACAGAGATCACAGTCAATCTGGGGCTGCTTGCTCCTTTGCTCTCCAGGTTCCCAATAAGTCTCCCTACTGTCACAGCTCTAGGGTCCAGATCTCAGCCTAGTGGGCAAGCTAAAATTTCTAGCATCCTCTCTGTCTAGCCAGTGCTTCGTGTCCCTGCCCAAGTAGCTGACACACACACACATGCACTTTGAGATAAGAGTTTTTACAACCACACAGACACTCCTGGGGAAGGCTGGCACAGGTTCTCCAGATGTGCCCCTTTCTTCCAGACTATATGGTAGTACCAGCTGCCACCATCCACTAATACTTATCAGCTACTCAAAGGCCCTTAACAGGGTGTCCAATTATTACTGTGCAATATTATTATCCAATTGGAAGATGTGACTAAACAGTCAAAGCTTATTTGGAGTGACCTGGACAGTAAACTCTGTAAATATGCAATGTACTCTAGAGCTTAAATTATCTCTACACAAACCAGCTACAGTTAAAAGGTTTTAAATATTTAATAATAAATAATTAAAACCACAAGACAATACTTTATACTACACAGACAGTGCTAATCAAGAGTTCAGAGATCACACAGAAGTACTCAAAAGAAATCAGTAGTACAGTTCTGACATCACAGAAAAAACACTTAGTCTAATCTTTCTAATTTTCTAGATATCTCTAAAAGAAAACACACTTCTAAAATAACTTGCTTACATAGAGCAAAAGGCAGTGCTGAGTCGGATATTCAAGACAAAACTGCTTAATAATCTCTGGTTCTCAATGTTTAAATTGAAACTGCAGTTCTGATAAAACATTACATCATTTCACACTTTCGACAGAAACTAAATTTACATTCTTTTACACTCAGAGCAATAAAGGAAATTCCATATGTAAATTTTGGTCATTAACTTTAGCCTTAAAACAATAGACAGGAAGCCTTCATCTAGCCGGACTAGAGCCGACTTGTAAACATCAAAGGCGGCCATGAAATAATTTTAATTTCAAAGGACCAACAAGAAATGCTCGACTTAGCTTTATTTACAGCAGAGGGCAATGTTGCCACATTGTTTTAAGTTCAACATTTCACAGCACATTCTTTCATTTAAACAAATAAGCTTGTAGTTCAACATTCATATTTACAAATGATAGAATTATCTGCACAATTCTATCTGGCTAGGCTGGCAGCCTTCACCCATCTCTACCAGTCTTCACATCCCCCCCCCCCCCCGGAGAACTCAAGCTAGTTTTCCAAGTGACGCTTGAGAAACGCCACTTGAGAGGGTTAGGTCTATCTGAGTGTACCTCACCCCATTCCCTCTCTTGAGAGCCCATCTGCATTGGCATTGCTACTCCTACTGCATTGCTGCACTGACATGTGTGCTTGCAACCCCAGGCTCCATCTTAGCAACTTGGCATTTTGCTGACTGGCTCTGTTTAACCATGTTAGAGGGTTGTGATCTGTCATAACAGTGAATTTCCTTCCATACGGATTAGGCTGAAGTTTCTGCAATGCCCACACTATGGCTAGACATTCCTTTTCTACAGCTGCATAGCATTCCTCCCTGGGTTGGAGCCTACAACTGAGATAAACCACTGGGTGCTCTTCCCTTTCTGAAGAAATCTGGCTAAGTACAGCCCCCATCCCATGGTTCGAAGCATCCACCTGCACAACAAATCCTTTGCTATAATCTGGATTGGCTAACACAGGGGGTCCTCCCAAAGCTTCTTTAAGCTTATGGAATGCCTGCTCACATGCTGGAGCCCACACTACCTTATCTGGCCTGTTTTTCCTTGTCAGGTCAGTGAGGGAAGCAGCTATGGCACTATAACTGGGGACAAACTTTCTGTAGTACCCTGCTGTTCCTAAAAATGCCATCACCTGCTTTTTAGTAACAGGTGCAGGTCATGCCCGAATAGCTTCCACTTTGGCAGGTTCCAGCCTTATCTTACCACTCTCCACTCTATGTCCTAGGTAAGAGACCTATGTCATATGACATTTGCTTGGCTTAATGGTCAGCCCTGCCCTCTGTAGTCTGCCCAGCACCTCCCAGACATGCTGAAGGTGCTCTGGCCAGGAATGGCTGTAGATGGCAATATCATCTAGGTAAGCACGGGCACACCCTCCAGCTCCTGCTAGGATATGATTTACCAAACTCTGGAAAGTCACTGGGGCAGTCATCATCCCAAAGGGCATCTTTGTGAACTCATACAAGCCAAAAGGCGTCACAAAGGCTGATTTCTCTCTTGCACTGGGAGTCAAGGGCACCTGCCAGTAATCCTTGGTAAGATCAATGGTTGTAAGATACTTAGCCCCACCCAGCTGCTCTAGGGCCTCATCTGTCCTATGTATGGGGTAAGCATCTGACTCTGTGTGACTATTTAATTTCCTGTAGCCCACACAGAACCTGGTGCTGCCATCCTTCTTTGGCACCAGCACCACTGGTGAGATCCAGGGACTGTTGGACTCTTGAATCACCCCTAGTTCCAACATTGCCTGTACCTCCTCCCTCAGAGTCTGTTTGACTCTCTCAGGCACTCTGTAAGGGGCCTGCCTAATAGGCCTTTGGGGTCCTGTATCCACCTGGTGCTGCACTAGGTGGGTGCACCCTGGTTTCCCAGTGAACATGTCCCCAGATTCCTGCAACACTGCTCAGATTTCTCAAACCTGGGTAGGAGATAGCTGCTGGGACATTGCTACGCCTTTCACTGAGGTGTCAGCCCAAGCCTCACTGAGGAGATCAGTCCCCAGATCTTGCTCAGACTCCTCCTGCAATCCACTGCAAATGCTCAGCGCAAGGGCCTCCCTATCATGGCAAGGTTTCATTATGTTAACATGGTACAGTTTTTACCCCTGCCTTCTGCCTAGCAGTTCCACCATTTATTTAACATCACATACCTTTCTTACCACCTTGTAGGGTCCCTCCCAAGCTGCTTGCAGCTTGTTGTGTCTAACAGGAATGAGAACCATTATCTGCTGCCCCACAGCATACTCTCTAGCTCGAGCATTCCTGTCATACCACACCTTTTTTTGTTGTTGGGCTTCTGCCAGGTTTTCGCCAAGCCCATGATTTCCCTGAGCCTTGTCCTGAGGTTTAGGACATATGCTACAACAGACTCCTTGTAAGACTCACACTCACCGTCCCACTTATCTCAAATTAAATCTAGAGTTCCCCTCACCCTATACCCATACAGCAACTCAAAGGGTGAAAAACGTGTGGATTCCTGGGGAACTTCTGTGTAAGCAAAGAACAGATGGGGCAAATATTTGTCCCACTCCCTCTTAAACTGATCTGCAAATGCCTGTAGCATGGACTTGATTGTAGAGTTTAACCTCTCAACAAGACCATTAGTCTGGGGATGATAGGGGGTGGTCTTCATGTGCTTCACCCCACAGGACTTCCACAGACAAGCCAGCAGGTCTGACATGAAATTGGCACCTCTGTCAGTCAGTATTTCTTTTGGGAAACCTACCCTGCTGAAAATCTCTAACAAAGTATTTGCCACCTTCTCTGCCTCAATGGAGGACAAAGCCACCGCCTCTGGGTATCGTGTAGCATAATCCAGTACCACTAGGATATACTCTTTCTCTGTGGAACTTGAGGTACTCAGAGGACCCACACTATCCATAGCTACCCTCTGAAATGGCTCCTGAATCACAGGCAAAGGCATCAAAGGAGCTCTCATCTTGTCTCCTGCCTTGCCTACCTTTTGGCACTGCTCACAGGTCCTGCAGTACCCTGCCACATCTCTGGAAATTGCAGGCCAATACAAGTTCTGCATAATACGCCTCTTTGTATGGTTTATGCCCATATGACCTGCAAAGGGAATATCATGGGCTATGGCTAGAAGCGCCAGATGGTAGGCTCTAGGCACTACCAACTGCTGTACTCTTTCACCTTCTAGCCCTCCCTCAGGGGTTCACTCTCTGTATAGTAACCCTTTGTCCCAGTATACAGATTCCCCTTTTCCTTGAGAATCAGGTGCTTCCCTAGCTACCTGCTCCAGGCCTTGCAATATATAGGGTCTGAGAGTTGAGCCTGTCTCAACTCTCTCCTTGTAACCCTTCCCAGGTCCCCTTCCACAGGAGGTCTGGCATCCTCTGACTGGTGCCTCACTGTCAGCCTGGGTACTATTACTCACCTCTACCTTTGCAGTCACTCTGTCCAAGGGACCATCAGTACCCACAATCAGCTGTGGCTCACCTTCAGTTTCACTGCTGTAGAGTAGCTCCCTCCCTGAAGTAACCACCTCACCAGTCTTGGCTGCAAGTATGCAGTCTGTCTGGGTCTCCCCAAGGCTACCAGACCCACATGATTGTCTCTTAGCCTGACCACGTGTAACTGCATAAGTACATGGTACTGTCTCATCCAAATCCTTCCCTCTCACGACATCTGTAGGATGGTAGTTTAGTACCCCTGTTGTCTCAAGACAATTGGCATTTTGTCTTTCCCACTTGCTGGCTTCCTCACCTTTGGTTCCCCACCTTGCCTCCGTGGACACCTGTATGCCATATGGCCCCACTGGTTGCATTCAAAACATTTAACCCTAGCTCCTGGACGTGTTCCTGGACTAGTGGCTTCCCCTGCTACTGGCAGATTCTGTTGTGGCAGTCTGTGCTGCCCACCATGGATTCCTTTAGACCCATGAGCAGTACTGGGGGTCCCCTTCCTGTGCAGGGCTGCCCTGCTTGCCAGGTATAGGTCTCCTTTCTTCCCCAACTCATCTGAAGTAGCACAGTGTCTATCAGCTAACCAGATCCTTGTGTCCTCAGGCAAAGTGCTAAGGGCCTGTTCCCGCACCAAAAGGTCTGTCAGCCTTTCAAAAGTGGTGACCTGACATCCACTCACTCACCTATGGAAATAAGTGCTCAATTCAGCAACATATTCACACACACTTTCATCTGCCTTGCGTCTATGCTCATGAAACATTTTCCTATATGTTTCAGGTGTTATCTTAAAACATTCTAAAAGACATTTTTTTACAGCTGTATAATCAAAACAGTCAGCATCAGGCATTTTTGATACAACAGTTACAGCTTTACCATGGAGTAAGGGGGTCAGGAACCATACCCAGAGCCCTTGGTCAACTTCATACTGTTTACATACCCTCTCAAACATATAAATGAAACTATCAAAATTATCCACCTCAATAAACTGCGGAAGAAATTTACTGACCTTTTGTGCTTCTGGGATCCAGTTACTCCCTTCCCCATTACCTCCATGACGCTGCCGAAGAGTCAGCATCTCCTTGTCGTGCTGCCTCTGCCTCTCTTGTTCCTCAGCTTGCAGACGTAACAGTTTCTTGTTCCCCTCAGCCTGTAGACTCCTCAGTCTCTCAGCTGCTTCTAATTCCACACGCCTGTCCTCCAACTCAAGTCTCCTTAGCTCTAGCTAGATTTTTAGGCCCACTGCAGAAAGGTTGAGCTGTCCATTCTCCGATGGTACTATATCTCCACTGCCAGTCTGATTGTCCTCCTGGTTGCTGTTTTCTGATGCAGCTGTAACCAAGGCTGCAATCAGGTCTGCCTTAGGTTTCCATGCACCAGTCCCCTAGCCTGCCACATCTCTGCCAGCTGGCTCCTTGTCATCTTTCCATACTCCTCTGATGACATGCTGCCTGCTCACCCTGACTAACTAAGCTAACAAAAGAAATAAAACAATTGTGATCTGAACTCTGAGTATTCACTGCATGGCTGTTTTAGAGTACAAAACACTTTCAAAGCTCACTGTACACAAGCTACAAGATTCACTCTACCCACACGACTACAAGCCAATTAGTATTTGCCAACTAATTAATATGTGATGTGGATATCCCACCACTGCCAAGCAAAACATATGTGAGGATATCCCAACCACTGTCACCAATTAATATGTGAGGTGGATATCCCAACCACTGCCACCAATTAATATGTGAGGATATCCCAACCACTGCTACCAATTAATATGTGATGCCTGAGCCCTGGCCCAGCAATCAAGGAGCCTCAATCCTCACCACTAACACCAGAGAGGACATCTCATATATGAGGAAAGGATAACAAATACACGCAGTAAAGTGCAATTTCTCTTAAGAGCACACAGAGATCACAGTCAGTCTGGGGCTGGTCGCTCCCTTACTCTCCAGGTCCCCAATAAGACTCCCCACTGGCACAGCTATAGGGTCCAGATCTCAGCCTAGTGGGCAAGCTAAAACCTCTAGCACTCTCTCTGTCCAACCAGTGCTTTGTGTCCCTGCCCAAGTAGCTGACACACACACATGCACTTTGAGATAAGGGTTTATACAACAACACAGACACTCCTGGAGAAGGCTGGCACAGGTACTCCAGTTGTACCCACTATATGGTAGTACCAGCTGCCACCACCCAATAATACTTATCAGCTACTCAAAGGCCCTTAAAAGGGTGTCCAATTATTATTGTGAAATATTATTATCCAATTGGTAGATATGACTAAACAGTCAAGGCTTATTTGGAGTGGCATGGACAGTAAACTCTATAAATATACAATGTACTCCAGAGCTTAAATTATCTTTACACAAACCAGCCACAGTTAAAAGTTTTAAAATATTTAATAATAAATAATTAAAACCACAAGACAATACTTTTTACTACACAGACAGTGCTAGTCAAGAGTTCAGAGATCACACAGAAATACTTAAAATAAATCAGTAATACAGTTCTGATATCACAGAAAAGCATTTAGTCTAATCTTTCTAATTTTCTAGCTGTTGCTAAAAGAAAACACACTTCTAAAATAAATTACTTACATAGAGCATAAAGCAGTGCTGAGTTGGATGTTCAAGACAAAAATGCTTAATAATCACTGGTTCTCACTGTTTAAATTGAAACTGCAGTTCTGATAAAACATTACATAATTTCACACTTTCCTGGTGTTTCCAGGCTGATATAAACTGCATTTACATTCTTTTACACTTAGAGCAATAAAGGACATTCCACATGTAAATTCTGGTCATTAACTTTAGCCTTAAAACAATAGGCAGGAAGCCTTCATCTAGCTGGACTGGAGCCAACTTGTAAACATCAAAGGCGGCCATGAAATAATTTTAATTTAAAAAGATCAACAAGAAATGCTTGACTTAGCTTTCTTTACAGCAGAGGGCAATGTTGCCACATTGTTTTAAGTTCAGCATTTCACAGCACATTCTTTCATTTAAAAAAACAAGCTTGTAGTTCAACATTCATATTTACAAATGATAGAATTATCTGCACAATTGTATCTGGCTAGGCTGGCAGCCTTCACCCATCTCTATCAGTCTTCACACATATCTTTATATTATCTGTAAATATGTTTTATTAATTTTTTATATAGTCCTATTCACCCAGGCATTGCCTGCAAATGGTCCACTGAGATCAGTGCACTAACCTGATAAACGAATATAAATAAATAAATATTAGTGCTTCCTCATTGTATCAGCTAGTGACTAACTTACTCTCTACACCCTTTGGAACAGTCATTTAGGATAGGAGGCATTAGTCCTCCTCAGAGCTGTTGGCACATCATGTTCATTGTTAGGTGCAGAGTCAAAGAAGCCTCACTCAAGTGTCTATGACATTTTTTTATTTTATCTGACCAATAACAGTGATTTCAGGAAGGGGATGGAATACAGTTTACAATGCATTCTCTTTGATTCTGATTGGTAAAACAAAATTCAAATGGGCATATTTTGTATTTTAAAATCACTTTAGCATCGTATTACTTACATTGTTTGCATTTGAGTGGCATTCGCTATATAGGTTAAGGGATATTATTTTAAGCAAATTATATATATATATGTATGGGTCTACCTGAAAATGCCGAAATTCCACAACGCCGACAACGAGGATACTGGAAGATCGACAACGGAGAAGACCGACAGTTGAGAATCCCAACACTGAGAACACTGACACGTTAAGGTAAGTATGCGATAGGGACAGACATTAGGGTCAGGGTGTGGGTAAGGTAAGTGTGTGATAGTGACGGACGTTAGGGTTGGGTGCGGGTCAGGTAAGTGTGCGATAGTGATGGACTTTAGGTTTAGGGGTGGGTTAAGTGAGTTAGGGTTAGGGTGCGGGTAAGGTAAGTGTGCGATAGTGATGGACTGGAGGGTTGGGGTGGATTAAGTGAGTTACGGTTAGGGTGCGGGTAAGGTAAGTGTGTGATAGTGACGGACCTTAGGGTTAGGGTTTGGGTTAAGGTTAGTGCATAGATAGTTGTGTATGTAAGGTTTAGTGTAGGTTTGTAAGGTTTTTGGTGTGCTTGTGTTGTGTGTGTTTTTCGGGAAAGGTGTTTTGTTGATTGTCGGGATTTTGGTTTGTCGGACATGTGAAGTTTCGTGTTTTTGAACTTTCTTTTTTTTTCATTTTTTTTTCATGTCTGTTATTTCGTTGTCTGTGTTTTGGCGTGTCGGTGTTATCAGGTAGACCCATATATATATATATATATATATATATATATATATATATATATATATATATATACACACATATATATATATATATATATATATATATATATATATATATATATATATATATATATACACACACAAATTATGTACACACACACACACACACACACACACACACACACATATATATATATATATATATATATATATATATATATTTATAGAAATAGATATGTATGTACGTATTATGTATACACCTCATCTCTGTTATTTTTGAAGTGAAATGGTCTATAACACTTGGGCTTTTTTAAAAGAACAGTCTATATTACTCCACAGTGAGAAACACAGATACTTACATGATCTTATATAATCAGAAATCACTATAAAACGGGTTCCTATTACCTGATGAAACGTTTAGATTAGCGAATACATAGACACTGAACTGATAAAACCGTGAACGGCCGATGTAACACAGGGAAAGAATACCCTTGGCCGTTATGCGTATTTTGCCCCTTTCCCCACTGTATTGCGATCTCGGAGGTGGTATATTTACGTCATTTTGGTTATTTTGGTTTACTTTTTTAAAATTTTTTTTTGTGGCCGAGGTAATTCATTCCCTACATTAAATCTGCTGTTCGCTGTTTTAATTTTTAAATATTACCAGGTCGACGTTTAGGTATTTGCTAACCTAAACATTCGATCGGGTAATATAGACCCCCCCTGTAAAACAGTGTATCATTATAAGCATTCACTTAGCTCTGTTTATCATATCCTGAAACTTACTCTTACTAAAATAATCTTTTTGCTGTTGTAGTGCCAAGCATTTCCTTTGTACAGGTATTTTTGTTCTTGTATTGTCTTAAAGCATATGCCCCGTTCTTCATACAAGAAGATGTAAATCATCTGTGCACCATTACTGCCATCAAATTGTATGTGAAAGAGATGCTACATTCTTGTGATCATCATCCCTCCTATTAATTTTTATGCAAGGGATAATTATCCTTAAGAGTATACAGTAAATATGCAATCCTGCCTCAGGTAATAGTCAAACCTGACACCTCCGAATAAGCTTTGCACTTTACAGCTTCTAGCATAATCTTGACCAAGATTATTTTGCACACAAATGCACACAGTGGTCTCCAGGATGGGTTACTAATATTTCTTCTGTACAAGCAACCCCTTCCTTGTCTTTGCTAATGTAACAACCAGCTAGTTAGACCACACTAGGACATCAAAACACAGTTAGTGTTTACTCTTTAAATAAGCTAACAGCAGTAGCCTGAGCAATAACTCTGGCAGACAAAAGCCAATGATTATTGATGCATCACTGCACTGCACATACAATTAGGCTAATACAAAAAAAAATTAAATCAAATAAATCACCAGCCACTGCAAAATCAAATCTACAGTCAGCTTTGCGTTCACAGGGGAAAAATGTGTTAAACAGACAGCTCACATAATGAATCACCACCGTCATCAACCAACTTTTTCTACTTTTCAGATTGGAACAGTCTGTCACATCAGCTAACTCCACCTCTCTCAATACAGAGCCACTCTCCTACCTTCTTCAGTAGTCATGCCTAACTGTTGCAGGTCTTCTGTCATGCAACCCATCCATCTCTTGACTGGACATTCTCTTCTCCTCTTGACTTCTTCCTGTTTGTCCAAAATCTTCATTACCAAATTGTCTTGTGCTGTCCTGCACATGTGGTTGAACTACATTCATCTTGTTCTCCTTGATGTTCTCTGCAACTGGAACTGTTTTGGCTTCTTCACTGATGTCTTCATTTCTATCCCAAAGTGTTCATGATACCACCCTTCTCAGGCAGTTTATCTCTCTGATCTCGACCTCCCTCTGTTGTTAATGTTTCTTTGCCATAAATAAGCATTGGTCACATCACTTTTATCTTCTTTGGTATTCTTCTGTCACTCACTACCCCAGACACTTTCTGCCAGTTGGCTGCATCACTTCTACAACTTGACCTACTCATTGAGACTTCAGTTCTCCTCAGGCACATCACCAAGATAACTGAAGCTGTTAACCTGTTCCACTGTTTTTACTTCTGTCTCAGTTTTTAACTGCTTCTGATTCCCTCATTTGCTGCCATAACCATTGTATTGTCTGCACTTGATTTTATCCCATGTATCTTCAAGTTTTGCATTCCATCCCCCTGCCATTTACCAAAAATCCTTTTAGAGTTTTCTTGTAGTGCCATATCATCTACATGTGGCAGCATTGTTGATCTGTGCCCTCTAGCCTGTTTCCGAATTTAATGTATTACCAGTATGAACAGGAGTGGACTCAGAGGTGAACCCAAAAGGACACATCATCTGCATGTGAACCCTTCTTTGAGTTTGAATAATTCATTTTTGTGTCATTGCTCACTGCACTAAGTTGATCAATGTCTACAACACTTTGAATCATGACAGAACTGCCCAAATCAGTTTTCTTGAGACTCTGTCATACGCTTTCATCAAATCTAAGAATGCTCAAATGAATTGTCTCCTCATTTTCAGCTTCTTTTCCATTTTCTATCTTACAGCAAAATTAGGTAGGTTGTACTGCATCATTATCTGAATCTGAACTGATCATCTTTCGTCATACTTTCTACTATTATATATTCATTTATCAGTCACTCTGTCCAGCACTTTCATACAATGTGATAGGATCATAATGCCGCTGTACTGCCTACATTTGTGAATGTCCCCGTTGTTCTTGTACACTGGCACTAGAATGCTTATTTGTTCTCATCTGGAGGTATACGTGTCTCTCTCTCTCTCTGTCTCTCTCTCTCTCTCTTCATACCGCAAAGAGATTCCTCAGGAACCATTTCTTCCCCCAGACACACAATATCTTGATCATACCTGCTGTGACTTCATATGAGCCTGTTACTTTTCCTGACTTAATTTTCCTTACTGCACTCCATACTTCTTTTAGGTGTTTTTTTTCCCCTTTTGTTGTAAGCTGGGCATGGGGCAGTACAGCTTATAAGGGGTCTTCTTCATTAGTTTCTTGAAATTCTCCTTCCATCTGTGTGCATGTCATCTAGATTGATGAGCAGGTTGTTGTTTGTGTTCCTTGTGAGTAGGGCCTGACGAATATCTTCTTTATCTTTCTGGCACTGCCTTACAACTTGATAGAACTTTTTTGTGCCACCTCCTAAAGTCTTTTTTCAGAAGCTGATACAGTTTGATACCTTTTACTTTGCCATAGCAATTGCTGTCTTAGCCACTTTGTTAGCCAACCAGCATTCCTTCCTAGCCTGGTCTGTCTTCTCTATCTTCTACGTCTTCCAGCGCTCCTTTCTTTCTTTCTTTTGATAACTTCCTTGAATTTTGCACTAACCCACCAGTTTCTTTATGTACTTTATTTCCATACCTCACTCTGCTACATATCTGTTCACCCATGCTGTTTTGAGATACTGAAATTTGTTTGGCTTCACCAATTTCCTCTTTTTCTTGGGGTGCTTTATGTATTTCCTTAATTTCATTGGCTGCAGGTAACTTCCAGGTCTTCAGTTAGTCTCCATTGATCTTAGAGCTACTTCTGATCTTTGCTTCCAGCTGAATGTGGCTACCAGTATTTTAAGTATGGGACTGACTGTTTCACTGGAGATGACTTTACAATCTCTGATTTTACCCTAGTACCCTTTCCTTACTAGGAGGAAGCTACCTGAGACAGATAGTATAAAGAAGGCTGCTAAGTTATGGATAAGAACAAAAAACTATGGCCCTAACATCCAGTCTGTTAGTATCTCTGAATAAGAAGCATGAGGGGAGAGGCAATGATTGAAGAAGGTACACTTTTAAAATAAATGCATCTTCTGAAGGTGCACTGAGTTTGAGATCTGCTGTGTCAGTCTGCATTTTGTAATTTTATAGCTGTATGCTATGGAGACAAGTCTAAACTTGCAAAGGTAGTATCCTGATTACTTACTGTTAACAAGTTTTAAAAAGGCATTTGATGTAATGAGTCCTGAATGTTCTTTACGTGGCCATAAAGTAAATATACAGTTATAAAAATGAAATCGAATTGAGATTTTTTATTAGTATTATTTTTGTCAGATCAGTAGGTTGAGAGGTAGAAACAGAAATCAGTAGAGCTCCATATATTCAGTTGCATCTATTTCATACATCAGCCATATCCATAGGACCTGTAATCCATATAGTCTAAGTATAAAATCATTTTCCAGTATAAGAAGCAAACTTCCCAGTGTTCAGCCCAAATATCCCTCACTCATTATATATCCACATCAAGTACCTCCTGAAAAAATGAAATAACTGATCAATCAGGTGGGAGGGTGGCTTAATGGCTAAGGTGTTTGCTTTACACACACCAGGTGCAGGGTTTGAGTCTCACAAAAGATAATTGGCTAGGCTTAAAATGGCTCACAAGGGCAGTTAGCTTAGTATTAAACTATGAACCTATGAATAGATTGCACATCAATAACATAAATGCTTACTGAGATGTGCATTGCCATCTTTATTTATGGTATCTTTTATTTATTGTGCTTAGTGCTTAGTTTAGTATTACATAAAAACTACATTGCCTATCATATTTAGTAAACCAGTAGTGGGAAATAAGAAAATAGGTATGTAGATCTGGTGTAGTCCATCTTTTTATTAGAAGCTTGCTTAATGGGCTCTTAAGCAGGTGAATATATAATGACAGAATGAAAATATTGCACCACATTAATGCAAAAGTGTAGCCAGAAACATACATCTCAGTAAGCATTGTAGTTGTTGATGTGCAATCTATTAATCAGTTAGTTCATTTTTTCAGGGGTTACTTGACGTGGATATATAATGAGTAAGGTATGTTTGGGCTGAGCATTGGGAAGATGGCTTCTGTTACTGGAAGAAGTCAACAGTCTTACTGCAGTATCCAAGGTGTGAGGAGTAGCATGGACTTTGGAATAAGTAGCCTGGATGCTGAAGAAATCAGAGTGAGAAAAATAATAACAAATTATAGCAGTGGGGGGTCAGGGTATGCAAAATCATTATTTCTGGTAAACACCATAAACACAGCACAATGTATATGTCTGCAGGTTAGGGTCAGGGTATTTTGACAAATTATGCTACTCAGAGAAGTGGGTGACTTCCCCATATACACCCACCCCCTTGTTCACTGCAGTAGACAAGCACAAGGAATAGCAGTAGTACTTAAGTAAAAATAAAAAAAAATGATGGCTGCCTAGATGGTGGCCATTGAGCACTGAAATTCTCATCTCATATGGGAAACAGGTGGAACTAAACTCTCCATTAGGGGAATGAATGACTATAATGCACAGTATTGGACAGATGGACAGTAATCAGTACATGTAAAAATCTGTAGCAATGTATGGAATGCGAGGGGTCTTAATTGTATTAATTGTTGTGCATGACACTTTTTTTCATTTAAAGTGATTGATACTGCTAAATCATTTCACTTTTATCTTAGTGGTTTGTGCACATTTCCTACAGTTTCCTTTGTTTTGTTTGTCTGTTCATTGTTTGATCTTTTCCCCAGGGGACTACTGTACAAATCGTCCATAGACTGCCTTATTCAGTCTGTTCGAGGGGAAGGATTCATGTCTTTGTACAAAGGTTTTGTACCTAACTGGATGAGAATGGTGAGTTTAAATGACAAGTTTGCTTCACAATGTTTGTCTACCTACTTCTGTACTGATAAAGGATGTGAAAATTAAAAAAAAAGCTCCAGAGCAGTTTGATTGTTTTAGTCGTTATTGTTGTTCTTGCTTCTGTAAGACTAACACTAGTGCATGTCTTGCCTGATATCAAGAAAGTCAAATTATTTTGAAAGTGCAAGGCTGCACATTAACAAATGTACATGTAGGATATAGTCCCAGGGATTCATGAAAACCCCTATTGCTATGGGACATGGTAAAACTGTCCTGTTAATACAATGTGGAGTTTTTTGTTTCAAACACATATTTGCTGCTGTGAGGAAAGACCTCAATACTGGCTCATTTGCATGTCTATGAAAAGCAGTTAACTACCGCATTGTGCAGATCAGCACCTCCTGCAGTAGTTAGCTACGTGTGCGCAGATCAGCACCTCCTGCATTAGTTAGCTACGTGTGCGCAGATCAGCACCTCCTGCAGTAGTTAGCTACGTGTGCGCAGATCAGCACCTCCTGCATTAGTTAGCTACTGCAGCGCAGATCAGCACCTCCTGCAGTAGTTAGCTACGTGTGCGCAGATCAGCACCTCCTGCATTAGTTAGCTACGTGTGCTACATCATTTTAGCACAGCCATCTCTCCCCTCTCAGTCACTCTTCCTTAACGCAAGTACACATTCAAACATGTGCATGTACCACTCTTTTGGCTTTTCCCGATTAGGGGTCATCACAGTGGATCACCAGTCCGCTAATGATTGGCAGTAGATTTTTATGGTGTTGAGTTGCGAGCCCAGTGCCCAACTTTCAGGGAAGGCACACACCCACTCATTGACCTACGTGCATGTCTTTTAAAGTTCAATCAATCATGGGGAGGCCATGCAAACTCCACACAGAAGGCCCTCCAGCCAAGAATCGAACCAGAGAGCCTCTTGCTGTGAGGTGACAATGTTAACCGCTGCACCACCACAGCCAACTCAAAGAAGAGTTCACATGCAGATGATGTGTCCTTATGGGTTCACCTCTGTGTCCACTCCTGTTCATACTGCTAATAGATTAAATTCAGAAACAGGCTAGAGGGCACAGATCAACAATGCTGCCACATGCAGATGATATGGCACTACAAGCAAACTCTAATCAGGATTTCTGGTAAATAGCAGGGGAATGGAATGCAAGATTTGAAGGTAAGTGGGATAAAATCAAATGCAGACAATATAATGGTCGTGGCAGCAAATGGGGGAATCAGAAGCAGCTAAAAACTGAAACAGAAGTGAAAACAGTGGAACAGGTTAACGGCTTCAGTTATCTTGGTGATGTGCCTGAGGAGAACTGAAGTCTCAATGAGTAGGTCAAGTTGTAGAAGTGATGCAGCCAACTGGCAGAAAGTGTCTGGGGTAGTGAGTGACAGAAGAATACCAAAGAAGCTAAAAGTGATGTGACCAATGCTTCTTTATGGCAAAGAAACATCAACAGCAGAGGGAGGTCGAGATCAGCGAGATAAACTGCCTGAGAAGGGTGGTATCATGAACACTTTGGGATAGAAATGAAGACATCAGTGAAGAAGCCAAAACAGTTCCAGTTGCAGCGAACATCAAGGAGAACAAGATGACGGTAGTTCAACCACATGTGCAGGAAAGCACAAGACAATTTGGTAATGAAGATTTTGGACAGACAGGAAGAAGTCAAGAGGAGAAGAAAATGTCCAATCAAGAGATGGATGGCTTGCATGACAGAAGACCTGCCACAGTTAGGCCTGACTACTGAAGAAGGTAGGAGAGTGGCTCTGTCTTGAGACAGGAGGAGTCAGCTGATGTCATACCCTAATCCTATGTGAAAAGTAGAAAAAGGTGGTTGTTAACGGTAGTGATTCATTATGTCAGCTGTCTGTTTTAACATATTTTTCCCTGTGTGACCCTAAAACTGATTGTATGTTTGATTTTGCCGTGGCTGGTGATTTATTTGAATTAAATGTTTTTGTATTAGCTTAACTGTATGTGCAGTGGAGTGGTGCACCGATAACTGTTGGCTTTTGTCTGTTCAATGAGTTATTGCTCAGGCTACTTCTGTTAGCTTATTTAAAGGATAAACAGTAATTGTGTTTTGATATGCTAGTGTGGTCTAACTAGTTGGTAGTTGCATTAGCTAAGATTCACGCAGGGAAAATTGGCTCACAGATAGAACCCAGAGTGTGAAAGTAGCTGGCTCCAAGTCAGACTGCCGACCAGTCACGAGTGGAGTCCCACAGGGTTTGGTCCTGGGTCCTCTCCTGTTTGGTATCTACTTCTCTGAAGTCCAGGCCAACACAAAGGGACTCTGGCTGACAAAGGTTGCAAACGAGTGCAAGCTGGGAGCCATAATTAACTCCCCATGTGATGCTGACATCCTACAGAAAGGCCTCATTGAGACCAATGACTGGTGTCAGAACCATGGCCTTAACCTCAATGCCAAAAAATGTGTCATCATCCCCTTTGGAAAAACCCAATTCCCATGAATTACCACATCAATGGTAGTCTACGGAACACAGAAGGCGTTATAAGAGATCTGGAAACACAGGTTGACAGCAACCTCTCTTTTGACCACCACATTGCCACTATGGTCAGAAAGTCCTTCTATGTGGCATATCTCATTACTAAGGGTTTTGCATCCAGGAAGAAAGAGGTCATTGTCTCCCTCTACTCTTCCCTCATTAGGCCAATCATCGAGTACGATGCCCTATTTGGCATGTACCTCACTAGACACGTACAACAACTGGAGAGGCTGCAAAAATACCTCACAGAGAGGATCTTAGGCCTTAAACACTTGTCCTATATGGCCAGACTAAAAAACTCCAACTATTCTCTGTCTCATATTGCCTACTTAGGGCCTATCTCTGCTTGACTTACAAAGCCATGTCTGACCCAGCTCTGTTAGAAATACTACATCTAAAGAAATCCCAATCCCTCAGCACTACATGCTCCAGAGACCTCAACCTTATTACCACAATCAACAGAACAAGCTGGAGGGATAGGTTCATAACCCAGAGACTGCCCATGCTATGGAATAGACTTCCCATGCATGTCAAGTGGAGCACCTCACTGGCCCTCTTCAAGAGAAATTTTGATGAGTGGATGGGAAATAGAAAATTTACCCCAGGGATCACTCCAGTGGCTCTACTTGACAAAGGCACTGGGAACTAAGGTCGGGTGGCACAATGCCAGGGTAATCCTATGGGCTAGGCTTGTAAAGGCTTCAGGGCCATTAGCGTAGTACACACCTATGAACCTATGAATCTAAGACAAGGAATAGGGTGTTTTTACTGGAGAGATATCAGTAACCTATCCTGGAGAATATTGTGTTCATTTGTGTGCAAAATAATCTGTAAAGTACAAAGCCTATTTCGGAGGTGACAGGTTTGACTATTACCTGAGACAGGATTGCACATACTCTTAAGGACAATTATCCCTTGCATAAAAATTAATAGGAGGGATGATGATCACAAGACTGCAGCCTCTCTCTTTCATACCACCCTCAATTAATCCACCATCCCTGCTCTCCAACATCCACTCACATCATCTCACACTTCAGCACCTAGTACTGCTCTTTTATATCACCCTCACTCTTCTCCTGTACCGAATATAATCTCCTCAAAATTAAACTGCCTCCCAAAATCTATCCACTGTACAGAAGAAAACAAAAATATATCTCTCTCTACTCCTTTATATCATTTCTCCTCCATCCTCTCAACACCCACCAACTCTCTGGTGATGTTCATCCTAATTCTGGTCCACTAACTAACCTACCTGGTCCTTTCACTACCCCACAAATCCCTCTGTATACTCCTAACCTGATTCCAAAACATCTCTGCTGCTACTCTATCAACATCCACAGTATCCTTCACAAGATAACAGAATTTCATTCTTGGATAGCTCAATACTCCCCTAACATAGTTACTCTTTCTGAGACTTGGCTTAAACTACACAACACTGATAATGAAATTCTTCCCCTGGATACAACATTCTGCGTCTTGATAGAACACATAAAAGAGGAGGTGGAGTTGCTATTCTGTACTCAGACCACATTACCCTTACCCCCCTTCCTAACTCTCCTCCCTCCTTTTACCCTGCTGAGCTTCTGATTGCCAACTGTAAACCCAGCAACCATAAAAACAATAACAATAGTCACCATCTGTATACCACCAGCTGATAACATGCCCCTACTAGAGCAGATTCTAAAGTGGATGTCAGACCACATACCCAATAAGACCATAATATTAGGTGATGTTAATATCAACTGGTCTTCCCTCTGCTCTAACTCCCCTACCAACTGTATTAAACTTTTTGGCTACACACAACTTATTTCATCTCCCACTTTCCATCATAAACCTACCAATATTAGTTCTATCATTGACTGGATCTTAGTTTCTAACCATAACTTGTATCACAACCCAGAAACACTACCTGACTCCATCAGTGGCCATTGCCCAGTACGAATCATCTGACTCAACCCCCACATTTCCAGACCCCACAAATTTAAAGTATGTCAGAAACTACCCACCTTTAACCCTGAGCTGTTCGGTAATGCTCTTTCAGCTATAGACTGTCCATCCTCATTACCTTACCTCTTGATGAAGCTGTCTCATACTTTAACTCCATCTTCCTTAACACATTCAACTTCCTTGCCCCTCCTAGAATTATTAGAGTCAAATCCTAAAACTCCCCCTGGCTAACCAATTCTACTCGGTCTCTTATTAACAAAAAAAAAAAAAAAAAAGAGAGAGAGAGAGAGACTCTGCCTGGAAACTTTGATCCAAGACTAAGTCTCCCTCAAATTTCCATATATATAGGGAACTCCATAATCTAACTAAAAAAAGCATTAATGATGATAAAAGAAATTTCTATTACAACCAACCCCTGACTACACAATTTAGAAACCCTAAAAAAGCTTTGGAACGCTATAAATCAAATACGCTATCCATGCAATCCCTCAACACCCAGTCCTTGCCCTCACAATACACCCTTTGAAACTGCATCCATTTTCACTTCTGACTTCGCTGATACTCTTAGCAAACATATGCAAACTTCTAACCTATCCAATCTCTCACCACCCACAACTATCCAACAACAGCACTCCCCCTTCTCACTAAGGCCAAATCCCACAAGCTACATTAAAAAAACTCCTCAAACTTAAAACATGCTCCCCATCAGCTGACACTCTGCCATCTTTCTTCCTAAAAGTTGCTGCCTCATCAGTAGCATACCCTGTTTCCATCCTCATTAACCACTCTATCACTGAATCCACTGTTGCTACTCTTTGGAAAATAATTCTTTACTATACCCACCCACAAAGGTGGAAATTCCACAGAACTTCCTAACTTTAGACCAATTGCCATACTTTCCCCCCTCTCAAAAATGCTCGAGCACTGCATCCACAAACAACTCATGGCCCACCTCACTCAATGGAACCTTATCACCCCTACCCAGCATGGCTTCCGGCCACATCACAGCACCTCTACTGCTCTAATTTCCTTAAGCAATACCATTTCCCTTGCCTGAGATAATAAACTTGTGTCTTGTCTTTTCTTAGATCTCTCAAAAGCCTTTGATACTGTCTCCCACACTATCCTCCTCTCAAAATTATCTCAACTCAACCTTTCCTCAGCAACTATATCCTGGTTTAACAGTTACCTTTCTGATAGTCAGCAATCCGCCAAATGACTCTCTGCTCTATCTACTTTTCGCCCCATCAAAACTGATGTCCCACAAGGCTCTATTCTTGAACCTCTCCTTTTTAACATCTTCACCAACTAACTACATAGATCCTGTCCCCAGTCTTCCCTCATACAGTATGCCGATGATACTATTATATCCATTGCTGACAATCCAACTTAACTACTCACCCTCACACAAACATCATTCAAACATACAGCAACTTGGCTTACTAATAACCAAATAATACTCAATCCCAAAAAGACAAAGCTCTTACTCTTCTTTCCAAAACCCTCTATCACATCGAATCCTCTTTTAACATCTTTTCACTTAATAACACTGACATCACCCCTGATAACTAGACTAAGCTTCTTGGAGTAATCATAGATGACCAACTGAAATTTGGCCTTCACATACATCACTGTATTAAGAAAACCCACCAAAAGCTTGGCCTCCTATATATAAAAAAAGGTTCCTAACCCTTGGCTTTAGAATCTCACTAGCCAATGCTTACCTTCTTCCCAAATTGTTGTACAGCTCACAAATCTTTACAAACCATCAGTCTTCTCTTCTCACTAAACTTGAATCTACCTGTAATAAAGTAGCTAGATTTGCTGCTAATTTGCCATCCAAATCTCACCACTGTCATGCCCTCAGGTCACTCAACTGGCCAAAATTTCCTAACCATCTCAAAGTTACTCAAATACTCATTATCCACTCCATCATCACTAAACCTTCTTCCTGCACTAGAATTTCTTCTAGTCTCACTTTATATCCCTCCGTGACCACTAAGGAGCTCTGATCAATTTCTGTTACAGACTCATAAACCTAAAAAAATCTGTTGGACAGAACCTTTACAGCCTCATACCCACCATTCAATGGAACAAGCTTCCCATAACCCTGAAAAGTATACCTCAAGTTTACAAATTCAAGGCCTCTCTCAAAGAATATGTAAACCACGCCTGGATATGTGCCTGTAAAAACTCCACCTGAATCCAGTCTTCTCTCCATCTCTCCTCTTCTGCATTCCTCTCTCCTTCCTAACTCTAATTACCTCCCTCTTTGTTTTCTTTCTCCAATCAACCTGCTTCTTCAACCTTATAAGCACCTGACTTTCTTCTACTACTTCTCCTCTCTGTTCCAGACTTCTGCTGTACTATCTCTTAACTTACTACTACTAACTACTCCTCCTGTTGTCTACAGTTAGTAACTGATTAATATACTTAGTCCCACTATCTAGTATTCTTACATGTCTGTGCCATCATCGTGTTTATTATCTGCTTAACTATAATGTATATAAGTCTTGTTTTCTTTATTGTTATCTCATATATTGCTATTCTTACTGTATTATACATTTATTGTAACATGCATCTCTTAGTTATGTTTATATTGTTGGAACTTTTCTCCCTGGGTCTTCGCTGAAAAGGGCTTTGTCCCATTTGGACTGTCCCAGTCAACAAATGTCAGATAGATAAATAAATAAATAAATAAATAAAATAAATATATTTACCAGTAATGCAAAAACTGAATACGATTACATAATAAGTTGAGTTATTAACCTTTACAAAGGGACGTGCAGGGTGAAGATTACATCTGTTCTTTCAAATAGTATGACCATTTATAGAGATATAGCTCAGGGATCTGTATTAGGATTCTTCCTATTTAAATATGTTTATGATTACCTTCACAGGTCCTAAGGGTATATGGCTCAGCAAATTTGCTGATGAGTTTAAGATTTGTGGCATGATGACAAATGTTATCAAACAAGAAGAAATGCAGCACTTCACGGGCTCGTTGTTTAAGTGGTCAGGAAATTATTCTGTTTAACACCACCAAAAATACAGTGTTGTGCACTGACCAGTAGGCATCACATATATCCTTATGCCATAGATTGCCACACCCGGCAACTGTGGATACAGTCAAAGACCTCGGTGTATTTATTGGCACCTCTGTCAAATTTATCTCTAATGGAACATCAATAACTAGAATATGTTATGGTTTCCTGTGAGCAGGGGGAAAGAAGTGCTTGCCCTACATAATTCTCTGATAAGGCCCATCTTTGAATATTGTGAGACATCATGTATTTACAATAAGACTTGAAAAATCCTAGAAAGAATCAAGAAAAAATAAAAGGCAGATCCAGGTAATATGAGAATAAAGCTATCAGAACAGATTAGGGGTGGTCTCACTCCTCCCCCTAAAAGAAATGAGCCAGCAAATCCCAGTCAATCCTGTCCTCCTCCATGAAAGCTCCAGCAGACAGTTGAGCCACTAGTTGAAAATGAGTCAGGCATAGTCATGGATTTAGTCCTCTATTCCAAGAGAGCTGGTGATACCCTGAGGGGGTACAGGAAACTGTTCTGGTCCCTAGCAGATGTAGGTCTTTTGATCTCACCATATCTTCTTTCTGGGGAGAGTGGTGAGTGGGTGTGAAGTGGTTGTAGCTACCAAAAAGCCTTCCATTTGGCAGGCTTATACTTTCAAGTGGAAATGGCTCTCTGTTTGAATGGAGTGGTACCACATGTTAGCTGATGTGAGGTTGCATGTGATTCTGACCAATCTTAACCACTTGTTTTATTTGTGTCTCAGTCAGTTCATTATCATGATGCATATGTGATCCATTTTCCCCATCCTGACCTTGAGGAGTACAGGACTGTAGTTCAGCACAAGATGGATAAAGATTTCATTAAAGGAGTACTGTACCCCATCTTCCTTTGGAAAACAACCCCTTCCACATAGATCCTGAAGTTCTTGAGTGGCAGGCTTTCTCATGCATGGTGTGATCCCACTGGCACAGTTTCACTGAATTTCATTTTTGAAAAAGTTTTGTGATAGTCCTCACCCTTACTCCCAGGATATGAGAGCTTCAGACCAAAGTACATAATTATTTTTTCAATTTCCATGCTTCATCAAAACCTTTCTGTTGAACAGACTAAGACTGCATAACAGTAAGTTAATGAACTTTCACTGTACCACCAATAATAACCCAGTCTAAGAATCTAAGAGCTCCCCCTCACAAAAATCCTCTTATTAGCTTTTTTTTTTTTTTTTTGCAATATTATCCACCCCCCCCCCCCATATAAATAGTTTCAGTGAAAGGTAACTTGGTGTTGTGGCTTTGTAACTTACAACTCATGCACAACCCTAAAAAAAAACTGTTACTGTTTTCCCCAAATCCCTCTCCCATGAAAAAAAAATAAAGTTCTCTTTCTTGATAATACAACCATTGAAGTCACTCTTCATAGCAAATTATTAGGGATGATAGTGGATGATTATTTTAAATTTGACCTGCATATACAAAATTGCATAAGAAAAACTCATCAAAAAACAAGGATCCTGTATAGAGCCAAAATCTTTCCGTTCAACACAACTAAAGCTACACATACCACAACGTATCTCCTCCGTACACTTATTCATGACACTCCCTTCATTAATAACTTTCAGGTATCACAAAAAAATCAAAACTTTAACAATGATGTAACAAAGTTTGCAGCAATACCCCTTTCAGAAAACACAACTGTCCAGTGCTAAAAAGCGTAAATCTGTTGGAATTATCCCAGCAACTGAAATATATACAGCATCTTACCACATATAAAATTACCCACAATCCATTTGCTTGTCAAGCACTAAATAACATTTTAGACAGCTATGGTCCCAGTTGGTCATTATGATCTGGTGACCAAACTTCTCTGTCCACAAGCATGTCAGATCTGCTGGGCATTGTCTGTACTCGTACTATGTTGCTAAGGCCTGGAATTCCGTGTCTGTATCTGTCAGATCAGTACCTTCCTTGCCATCCTTCAAAATCATTCTGAAAGACTTCCAAACCAAAGCTGGCTTTGTTCTGTATTAACACCAGGATAAACTATATCCCTAAATGTGAATAAATACCTGTTAATACCTTACATTTCCTTGCTCTCCCTTCACTAACTTCCTTACTTCTTTCAGTTTCTCTCACCTGTCTTTCTCTGTAAATATATGAAAAGCCTGCTTTTCTTTCACTCCGTATTGCATATCCTCTTTGTATTATAGTAAATTACCGTTAATGTCTCTATAAACTGTTATTTATTTGACATTTTTTTAACCGGGTTAGTCGAACTGAGCACAAGCCCATTTTCAGTGGAGACCTGAGGAGTAAAGCTCCAGTAATACATATATAATTCTATTAAAAAACAGAACAGTCAAAAAAGCCACGAAAGGACAATTTTTTTTCTTTTTTGCCTTTTACAGGGAAAAAAATATTTACAGAGAATAATACAATTCCAGTGTCTAAATATATAACAATTTACAAGTGTGGTTGAGACAAAACAGGCTAATTTATATGTTCAGTTGCATACAATGTACAAGCATCTGGGAGAGATGGTTTTAAGCACACACTTATTATACTAGGAAATAGGTGTTGAAAAGCTAATATTTAGCATTAACTTCATTTATTATGTTAGTAAGTGTAACCACAAGTAGGATAAGAAGGAAAGAGAAGTTCAAACATTTGATAGTATTAGTAAGGGATGAATAGTAGGGAAGGATAAAGTAAGTTTTATCTCCAGGGAGATTTACTTTAAGCATGTTTATATTATACATGGAAAAAGGAGACCGAGCATTTTAAGCATTTAAACTCTTGAAAGTCTGGTTAAAAGAGGTAAAAAACAGGTAGTAGACAGAGATAGAGATAGGAGTTTATGTGGGATCATGACAGGGTCAAAGCCATTATTTGGCTAGATAGTTTTTTAGTTCTTTTTTGAAATTGTTAGAATGTGTAATGCTTCTTATGTTGAGGAGAAATTTGTTCCAAAAGTGGGCTGCCGACTATTTATATAATACATTTCTAATAGTTTTATTGGTTTTGTATATTTGAAAAAGATGTTGGTCTGTGCTGCGTAGAGGACAAGAGGGGGTACAGTGAGATATAAGACTAGATAGGGAGGGGCATGCAGATGATTTGTTGAGTAGGAAGTGCGGTTTATGAAGTTGTGAGAGTTGTAGTTGATGAGGAATTCAAGCCATTGTAGGTTTTTTAGAGCTATGCGGTGGTGACAGGAATGTGGTAAGTTTGCAGTGAATTTAGTGATTTTTATTGTAGGACAGTTCCATCTTAGTTACTAGTGAGGACTGAAAGCTTGTGAGAATTGCGGCAGCATAGAGGAGGCTAGATAGTAAGTAGCTAAAGATAGTCTAGAATCAGGTAACAGGTGTAGGAAAAGCAAATGTTAATATAGCATTTAGATGTAAAATCAACATAAGGTTAAAGCCTAGAGCAACAGCTAGTAGTAGTTCTATAGAGATAACCCAGTTTTTGGTTAGTTTTTTTAATGGATTGTTGAACACGGAGATCAAATTTGAGTTGATCATCTATTATCACTCCAAGTAGTTTTGTGTGTGATTCTACGTTAGTGATAGTTTTATGTAAGCATAAGATAGTGATGGTAGTTTTGAGATGCAAGAGTGATTTTGGGAGAAAGAGTAAAGGTTTAATCTTTTTGGGATTTAATATGAGCTGATTTTCAGTGTGCCACTGTTCAACAGATAGGAAAAAGTTTGGAGTAATGGAGAGAAGTTGAGACATAGTTTCTGAAGAGGAAGTAAGAGCCGAATCATCAGCATATTGAATAGGAGACGAATGTTGCCAAGAGGTATACAGGTCGTTGGTGAAGATGTTGAATAGAAGGGATCCCAGGATGGATCCTTGGGGAACACTTGTATGTATGGGAAGCAAAGGGGAGTAGGAGGATTGCCATCTGGCAAACTGCAGTGTATTTGAAATGTAGCTGGAAAACCATTTAAGAGTGGAGACTGAGAGACTAAGATTGACTATTTTGTTAGAAGTATAGAATGGGATACTGTGTCAAAGGCTTTTGACAGGTCTAAGAATATACACGAGACCAGATTGTTATCATGAGCTTCTGCCATTATACGAGTTGAAAGACAAGAGGGCTGTAGTTATGGTTTGCACAGAATCCATGTTAAGTGGGTGTTAATAGGTTTTGTTGGATGAGGAATTGGAGGAGCTGTGAGTAAATGCATTTTTTGAGGATTTTTGAGAGGGGGAAGAGTATTGGTCTAAAGTTCGATGGGTCTGTGGAGTTGCCTCCCTTGTGTAGTGATATTACATAGAAGGATTTCCAGATATTAGGTACGGTGGCTTCATGAATAAATCTATTGATAAGTATTGAAACTGGATAGGCTATTCAGCTGGGTGCAAGTTTGAGAAAGGGGGATAAATTGTCAGCTGATGGAGAACCTGGTTTTAATTTTAGGAGAAGGGATTTAATATATGAGGTGGGAATACCTGTAAAAGTAAAAAGGGTACGATTCATGGGTATTGGGGTGCAATTGCAGTGTTGGAGTTTAGATCAGTATTGATCAGTTTGTGGATTGTATCACTGAAGTAGCTGTTTATGAGGGAAGCAGTGTCTTGTACTGAGTTGTTTGAAAGATTTGGAGTTTGAGGGCATCCAGGGTGAGGGATACAGTTGATAGTTCTCCAGAAGTTTTTGGGATTTGAGTAATGAGTAGTTTGGGCCTTATAATAATTTTTTTCTTATTAGTTTTGTTCCTGAGTTCTGTCAAATTTTGATGGTGAGTGGGGGATTTTGTTTTACGTCAGGTTTTCCAAGCAGAATCTCTCTGATGCATAAGGAAATGGGTGTGTTTAGAAAGCCATGGAGCATAATTAGATGTTATTCTGATTTTTTTGAATGGGTGCCAGTGAACTGAGAATATCTAAGAAAATGTTATTAAATTTTTGTACTGCATCATTAAGGGGAAGTCTGTGTAAGCAAGACCAATTTATAGAAGAGAGTATTTCATTAAAAATTCTATGGTTGAAGGTAGAGAGCTTACAGCAGTTTTTATAAAGTTGGTGTCTGTAAAGTTGTGCAGATGGATAGGTAGGTGGTCACTTATGGTATCTGATACTGTAGTGGAGTTGTGATAAAGGTGTGAGTCTGTAGTCAATATCCAGTCAAGGATACTCCCAGTGTTGCAGTGTTTGTTCAAGCAAGTGGGGCCAGTAATGAGCTGGGTAAGTCCAAAGAGATTGATGCTATGGACAAGGGAGTCTGTATTTAGTATTTTCCAGTCAATACTCACATTGCCAAGTATTACAGTTTCTTAAGTTATGTTTTGGGAGGCCCAAGATAGTATGCTTTCTAGAATCTGGATATTATTGGCTGGAGGGATATATATGGAAGTAATTGCAGTTTTTTTATGGGAGTTTGTCACAGTTCAAAATTAAAATTTCAGCTGGGTGGAAGTCAGGTGGTTGGGTGGATAGGGGGAGAGGTTACGTTTGGAATAGAGTATAGCAACTCCACCCCCTTTTTTTAGAGATTCTGTCATGTCAGAATATGTTGTAGCTTGGTGGTAGAATTTCTTTGTTTGAGATATGAGGTTTTAGCCATGTTTCAGATAATGTTAAGATATGTGGGGAATAATGGGAGATGCAAGAGTGGAGTTCTGTCATTTTGTTTAACAGGCTTTGAATATTTATGGAAGGTAAGGACAGGGTTTTGGGGGGGATGAAGGAAGGGTTGAGGAGTGGTGTGTGGAGATGGGGATGGTGGAGAGAGATGTTGTTTGGTTAGTAGCGGGAAGTGATGTGGAGGGACTTTGGTTGGGGTATATGTTACCTGATTGTAAGTCTAGCAGTTAAGGAGAGCTTGGAATTGTAGAAGTTATATAAGTGATATTTGTCTTTGAGTCTTGGCAAGATAGAGTTAGGGAAGTTTAGGTTTTTGGTTTTGAAGAGGTGGGAGAAAAAGTTGAAAAAGGAGAGAGAAATATGATAAGATAGGGTGGTGTTATGATTATTGTCAGGATGGGAGAGAGTTGGTGCAGGTGTTAGATTATAGAGGTTGTTATGATAGGTGGTTAACTAAGAGAGAAGAAGAAGTAAAGTGGTTGTTAGGATGTTATACAGCATGATTTAAAAGGGAAGGGGTTGAGACAGGGTGTTATAACCTTAGAGTAGGTAAGATGTAATAAAAGAAGGGAAATGCCTGGTTGAAAAATTGAAGGAAGCAGTAGGAGAAGAAGGGGAAATGCCTGGTTGAAGAATATGAGGACATGGGTTAATGAATTGTGAATTTAGAGTAGTGATGAGGTGGAAGATTAGTTTGGAGATGAGGTGAGGTTGGAGGGAGGGGACAGAGATAAATTTTATTTGAGATGTAATTAGAGGTGGTGTTCGGATTAGTACGTAGAGATAGAGTGTGGGTAGGTTTGAGGTGATAGGGTGGAGATTTAGTAGATGGGTATATCTTAACGGAGTTGGAAGGTGGGTGGGAATGGGGGTGTCAGGTAGGGGAGCAGAGTGAGCCCGAGCAAAGCGAAGGATGACCCAGGTTGTGACTGTTCACTTGGAGTCAAAATAATCAGTAAGTCAGTTTCTTAGATATGGATTAAAGTTAATTATAGTTCATTTTTCTTTTATTTGTTGTTTCATTTTCTATTTTTCAGGTCTATGTTTGTCCAAATAGCAGGTGAGCAAAGTCTAATGCATATATAAAGGGCCGAAATATAAGGGAATGTATTTAGTGATCTTACTGGAGCTAAAACAGACTAATACGATAGAGCAGGAGCACAGAGGTTCAGCTGGGATAAAAGTAAAAACAATAAGAAGGGGTAATGGAGGAGTTAGAAAGTGAAATAGGAGTATGGCCGGTGATGTGGGGGAAAAGCTAGTTGTGGAAGACTGTACAAGTGCAAGAATCAACAGTGGTACTTAACATAAATCCGTGTCTTTTGAAAGATGCACCGTGATCAGTTGCTGTTTTGTAAAAGGAAGAGAGGTCTATCAGTGAGTATTGCAGCAAGCTGGCACTGTAAAATGGACTTCACTTCCAAAAAATAAATAAAAATGGGAGATTAGGGAATTAGAGGAGGGCTACACACTGCTGATGTAGGAGCTTAAATCAAAATATTTATAGAGAAACGGGTAAGTGGGAGAAAATGATGAGTGGGAGGGAAGCTGGATGTACAAGAGTGTTTACAGATGAGAGGATAGTAGTCAGAGGGAAAAGTGGAGAGCCATAAGAAAAGATAAGACAGAGAAACGAGGCAGGCAATGGGGTAATAAGGATGGGTTAAGAGGGTAAAGGAAATGAATAAAATAAGTCAGAAAAGAGGGGAAAGAAATAGATGAAAGCCGGAAAAGAGAGCAGATAAATGGATAAAGGTAACAGGTATAGGAAAGGCAAAAGTTAATATAGCATTCAGAAGTAAAATCAACATAAAGTTAAGCCTGGAACAAGAGCTAGTAGTAGTTAGTTTCACAAATGACTATTCTAAAACAATATGAAGTTGTTTGTTTGTCTTTCAGCTTTTCCTGGTTAGGGGTCACCACAGCGGAACTCCGGTCCTCTAATGATTGGCAGTAGATTTTCACGAACACCGAGGTGCCAGCTCAACATTCAACCTTCAGCGAAGGCACGCCCATTTACGCATGCCTTTCGAACGCCTACCCAACCACGGGGAGGACATGCAGACTCCACACAGAAGGCACTCTGCACTCCAGCCGAGAATCAAACGGGAGAACCTCTTGCTGTGAGGCAACAACTCAATATGAAGTAAGATAAGCAAAAAAATTAAGCCTGCAGCAAAGCTGGTATTAGGTAGCTGCACAAATTACTATCTCATAAGCAGCATGTAATACTATTTATGTTGTAAGACATTAGCAGAGGAAATTCACTTTAGCAACTACAACTGCTGGACTATTATCAGTAAGTCATTCAATATGTATAATAAATTAATATCAGGAGAAACTCACTTCATTTGTACTATACATCAGGTAGAGATTGAAAAATGCTGACATCATAACCAGAGTAATTGCTTAGCAAGTTAACAATTAAAGAGATACATGGATGAAAACAAATAGTAAAAGAAATGTGTATCTAACATTCAAATAATCATGTCAAACAATTGTGTAATACAACGTCCCACAATCAAAAAACGAGCAGGAAAACACTGCAAGAATTCCTAGTAAGAAGAGGATGCTGATTTTACAAAGTAACCTTAGAGTGCACAGTTACCTTCATATACAGAGAGAACAAAAGCTAAAAGAGGTAAAAACTATGCTAGCGCTAATGCCAGACATACAAAGCAAATACCATGTAAACAGATGTTTCAGTTAGGTGTACAATATTTAACAGTGACCATGTAGGCCAAGCCAAGCAGTTATAGCAAACTGTGGTCTGAGGTAAATATTGAATATACAGCCAATTTTGACAAGAATACTTGCATGACTAAACTAGACATTCATAAAATTATTTCCCAGTGAAAAATACACTTAACATGAGTAAAGTAGTCTTCCAAAATTGTGAAATTGTGCACAACTGGCTACAATTTCTCTATTAAATCATTGCCATAGAACTTGTCTTAACCAATGATTTCATATTATGTATAATGTGGTATAATTATTTGTGTATTTGTTTTCTGTATTATTTTTAAAGACTGTAAAATTATTCTTAAAACTGTTTTGTAATACTTAGAGCTTTTTTGTCTGTCTCACCAGAACAATAAATAGGATGTGCTGGAGGGATAGATTCCTGTCCCAGAGACCTCCCATGCTTTGGAGCAAAATTCCAATCTACATTAGGCAGAGCTCCTCGCTAACCCTCTTCAAGAGAAACCTTGACGAGGGGATTGGAAACAGAAAGTTTACCCCGGGGATCACTTCAGTGGCTCTGCTGGACAGAGGCACAGGGAACTAATCTAAGGGGGCGGCGAAAGCCAACACATTCTGGCTAGGCTTATAAATGCCTTCACATTGCCACCATCTAAGCTAACATGGTCTTCTGGACTTGAATAAGGTCCTTTCAAATGCAGTGTTTCCCACATGAGGATACAGATGTGGAGAGTTGAGCTCAACATTCAAAGCAGCATATGTTAGTTATTTTCATAATACCTTCACTACTTTTCTGGGTTTATTGGGGCTGTCCAGCTGCCATTCCAGCTTATGGGCAAATATTGCTCATTCAACAGCATCTCTCTTGTGCCAACTGCCCAGATTATGTGACTTAATGTCTGATGACATGACTGCTTAAGTATCTGTGTTATTTTTCCACTTCTTGATTATTACCACTTTGCAAACATTTTGTTCTTATGTAATATTCCTGCTGAATCAACTAATATATATTCATATTATGTTTCCTCAAAAAACAGAAGCTATCGCTAATAATATTGGTCAAAGCATATTTGTATGTGTATATATATATATATATATATATATATATATATATATATATCTATGTTTGTGTTTTTCGGCTTTTCCCGGTTAGGGCTCGCCACAGCAGAACTCCGGTCCGCTAATGATTGGTAGTGGATTTTTACGTACTGGGTTACCAGCCCTGACGCACAACCTTCAATGAAGGCACACCGCATTCACGTATGCCCTCCACACAGAAGACTCTCTAGCTGAGAATCGAATGGGACAACATCTTGCTATGAGGCGACAATGCTACCGCAGCACCACCACCGCAGTATTTGTATGTATAGATATATATATATATATATATATATATATATATATATATATATATATGGATTGCATTCACTTGGTCGAATTTCATTTAGTCGAAAATGATTTCAGGCTGTACACTTCACTGAAAGCTAACTTGACTGAAAGCTCACTTGGCACAGTGCCCCCACATTATGCCAATAGTGTTTACTAAAGATATATATATCAATATATTTCTAATGGATATACCTTCAGATAACAGTGAATACATTAAAATTATGTGGGGGGCTACACCCCCCCACACCTACCAATGTGGGGGGGCTGTGCCCCCCACACACACACACACACCCTGATTTAATATTCTCACTCCAGGGTTGCACTGCAGTGGGGCAGGGGCTATATTCCATTTTCGACCAAATAAAATTCGACCAAGTGAGCTTTCAGTGCAGTGAACTGCCTGGAATCATTTTCGACTAAATGAAATTCAACCAAGTGAATGGAATCCATATATATGTATATATATATATATATATATATATATATATATATATATATATATATATATATATATATATATATATATATATATATATATATAAAATACATGTATATGTATGTGTGTGTGTGTGTGTGTGTGTGTGTGTGTGTGTGTGTGTGTGTGTGTGTGTGTGTAGATATATATATATATATATATATATATATATATATATATATATATATATGTATAAAGGGGATCCAATGCCTGTCAGCCTGGGATGACATGCTCGACAAGCCACGATGCTTCGCTAGGGACGGCCTGCACCTGTCACCCCTGGGCTTTCAGATATTGGCAAAGGCTCTTGCTTCCCCCATAATGCCTTTTTTAAGCAAGGCTCAAAAGACAAACCCACCTCCATAGGTATCACAAGGGATAAGAAACTAGGAGTAATGCTACTCGACACCAGAAGTCTAAACCTCAAGATGCACGCACTCGAAACTCTCCTTAGCATGGAGAACATCGATATCTGTGCAGTAACAGAAACCTGGTTCAAGGCTCCCGAGAGCACCCCAGCACTACCAGGTTATACCTCATACCATGCTTTTCAGCCCCAAAACTTGGACCGAACCAGAAAAGGAGGGGGGAGTATCAATATTCGTCAAAGATACCCACACCTCCAGGTTGGTGGCACAGCACGAAGCATCAGAGACTATCCATGTGCAACTAACAGTGGGTAAAACTGCCTTCCAGTTTATAGCCTGCTACAGACCACCCTCCCAAACCCAGGAACCCCACTCGGCCTTCCTGAGAACACTGGAAAATATGAAGGTCTCTCCAAACACCATTATATTGGGCGACTTCAAC
>NC_056729.1:1093258002-1093338002 GCF_019279795.1 Protopterus annectens | reverse complement strand
GCACAGCTTAATCTGTATTTATTGTGACCATAAGATAGCGCAGGTATGAGGGCAGTAAATATTGGAATATTGGATTTGTTTGTCTTTCACTTTGCCATGAATAAAAGGTGGTGATAGGTTATCACCTGTTTAGCATTTAGGGATGAACTGAATATTCACCTTAGGTGATCATTTTTTCCTTAACTTGATTGCATTATAGTAACCATAAATGTAAACATTCATATACATATGAATAAAACATGTTTTTTAAATGCACTCTTCTCTCATTTTTACTAGAACTGAATGTTTCTCTCAGTCTTCTAGGATTCAGAATGTTATGCATGTAGATGTTGTTGACATTCCTTTTTTAAAATTTTCTGTCATTGTCATACACACCTTTTATAAGCTGAGTTTGTTAAATGGGTCTCCCTGTAGCCACAGGTTTCTGAACATTAAATTTAACTACACTGATATGGAATGACATGTCCTCAGAAGTAAAACTAAAGCCATTAAAAACAATGAAGGAAAGCATCTCTGCTTAAGCATTCAAGACCCATTAACAATTCTGTCTGCTTTTAATAATAATTTCGTAGATGTGCAGATAACTGTAATGTCTATAGGCCTTAATACCAGCTTATATAAGAAACTTTGTAAAAAAGTTAATGTTTTGCATTGTAATAGTAGTATTCATCCACAGCATGTACACAGGAACGTGCTAAAGGGGCAGTTTTAGATTAAATAAGGATGATGAAGCTAAGTTACAGTCTTTTGATAAGGTGAAATGCAAGTTTCTATGTAGAGGGTATGCGGAGAAAGACATTAATGAAGTCCATGAACAGGATTTGAGTCATAGAAAAGACTCTACTAAACCTTATTTTTCTATGCAAAATGATGTTAGCTGACATATCTCTAATAAGTCTGATGGTCTTAGGATCTTAGGATAAGTATAACATTTTCTAATGAAGTTTATCTGATATGAATATTATTGGGAAGAATTGGTATATCTTAACAACAGAACACTTTTAGGTGAAACGCCTCAGTTTTTTTTTAGGAACAATTGATCTTTAAACGGAATGCTGTGTTATAAATCTTTTAATAAGAATTTAAATAGATCGGATAGAGAATAAGTCTTGTAGCTTGTGTAAATTTATTAAGAATGATTTTAATTTTGTGCATCCACTTACGAAACAAATACATAGATTTAATTTTTATGTGGATTGCAAGAGCAGTAATTTAGCTTGCCTGGCAACCTGTAAGCTGTGCAAAAGTATTTTTGTTGGCAAAACAGATTGCAGTAGAGAGCATATATGTGATATTATAAAGGGAGATTCTAATAATGCTGTTTTTCTAAACATATTCATGAGCCTAGTAATGAGCATATTTTTGAATGTTTAGCTTTACAACTGGATGAGGTAAGTATTACAGGTGGTGGTGATAGGATATTACGGAATATTTAGAACTTAAGTGCAAGCAGGGGTTTGGGTTTAAATTACACTGTACCTTGAAGGCCAGTCCTTACATCATGTGCTTTAGCCCATTAATTTTTGAAACACTGTGGGCAGTATTCACGATGGCTTGCACGGAGTCTAAGAGTAGTGTAAGACTCCATGCAGCCATCATGTCCGACGAGCAATCCACGAACAGCCTGTAGGAGCGTGTAAGAGAGCTCCTAAAATGGCTCTTACACGCACAGGGTTGATATGTACCTCACTTGCAGCGAAAGGCATGCAAATGAGGTAATTTTGCATCCAGGAAGCACAAACCTGTCTGTGTAAGAGTGTTTTGCAGAAATGTACTCAGTTGACAACTGAGTACCGTTCTGCAAATAGCACAATGGAGCCTTGTCAGCTGCAAATAAAGGTTGTATATGTTCCAGGAAGCATGCCAATGGCCAAATATGTGGCCACTGGCAACGTACCCCATGGAAAATTAAAATAAAATGTTTTTTTTTTTTTTTGGCGATGTTTAAATGTAGTGCAGCGCCGCGCAAACGGGCTGCGCTGTAAAAAAACAGAAAAATAAAAACGTGGGTTTTATGCAAACCATGAATTTACAATGTAAGGGAATAGCAGGCTGAAAACAACATGGCCACCGACTAGGGGTTGCTAAGGGGGGAAGCTCAGTGTAAGACATGTAACTAAGCATTAGTAGGCAATCCTATGTAAATGAGTGTTAGGATAGTGAATCGCACTTTTACATAGCAAATGAGCACAATCCCTGGAGTGTAGGAGTAGGATAAGGGGGAGTAACAGAGTAAGAGATAGGTGACATCACAGGGGGGTATGTATGAAAGAAATGCAGCTCAGTGGAGCAGAGTGGCATGTGAAAGCTGTCAGTCACACATCATGGAAAGAGGTGTGTCAAGAAGTAGACATGGGAAAACCAAGAAATGGAAGGTGTACACTGTGGATAACACCAAAGTTTCTTGCTGGCGGTATGCGCAGTGCAGCCGGAGGCCCGAGTAAGATAGGGTGTGCGCATGTAAGTGCGAGTGCGCACATTTAAGCTGGAGTAAGCATGTAGCAGCTTGTTTAAAGAATTGTTAGCTCATTTGCTGGTGTACGTGCGTTTAAACCCGAATAAGCAAGTTTTGGTCCGTCTAAGCATGTGTGCGCGCATGTTAGCTGCTGTGAGCATGTTTGCGCTTGTTTGCTATATTGGGCGACTGCAACTACCCAAACATAGACTGGGAGCATTATTCTAGCTCCAACACCCTAGGGCAAAGGTTCCTAAATTCATAAACCAAATGCTATGTAATTTTTGGCCACCATCCCACAAGAAGGGGTAGCATATAGTTTATGATAATCACCAACGCGTAGGGACTCTAGCACTAAGGCGAAAGTGTATCCCTCACTGGTAAGATCAGACCATGGAGTAATCTCACTGGATATTCATCCAGGAAGCTGATCCCTGGCCAGAAAACCTGTGAAAAACGTAATAATAAAAGCAAATTTTGCACTCCTCCAAACTGAAAGTTGGAATCCGTACAAAAACCCTTGTTGCCTGTAAATATGGCCCAGACCTCAGGCCTTTATAAATGCATTCTATGAACACCTTCAGGAATGCATGGATTACTCTAATCCCAAAATAAAACAAGACCCAATCCTCCAAATGCAGGCATCCGGCCTGGTGGACCCCGGCGTTACCAAACCATGCAAGAAGAAGGAAGCTACTACACTTGATAGAGCCCACAAAACCAAAGAAGTCATCTCTCTGATCAGTATTATGACAAAAATAACAAGCCACATAAGAATGCCTCTAAGGCCAGCTACAAGACTAAAAAATTACTGCAGGAGAGTAAGGATAATCACAAGGCTTTCTTAACTGATGATAGGAACCTGGGTGGGAATTCTGAATATGTTCAGAATTAGTCCCACAATGACAAACAATACACAAACCCACACACATTTGCCAACATCCAACCTAATGAGTTCAATTCTAAATACCCCACCACCAAAGGTCAGATATCTATCCCCGTGATGCTGTCTCCTGACATTACAGTGCTCAAAATACAACAACCTGCGTCTCCAAAACAAAACACACAGCATCAATGGGACCAGATGAATTTGTCCTGGGCTGTGTCAGCCTTGAAATCAAGGAAGAATTGAACCTGCAAATAAAACTATGTAACCACCCTTCCCCCGGTTTCCCGGATGAAGAAACGGGGCCCCCCAAAAAGGTTTCCTGAATGGTCTGAAACTTCCCCCGCCTGATGTTGGCTGAAAAGCTTAAAGGGATATCTCCTGAAAAAAAAAGGGGGACCTCAGCATATAATGTTTTTTTGGGGCAGACCCTCCCCTTAAACCCTGGTTGAGCTTTTAAAAAAATCCCAAGGTTATGAGGGAAGGCCAGGCCTTTTGGCCTTGTTCAAAGGGGGTTGAAAATAAGGCAGTACAGGGTGTGCTCCTTAGCAAAAAACCAGCTCCTTAAAGGTAGCCGGGACCTCCCGGGAAATTTTTCGGGAAGGCCAAACAGGGAAGGCTGGTCTGAAAAGTTTGAAACTGGGCCTTTCCCCCCGCTAAAAAGACCAAAAAAGGGGCCTTAAAAAAGAAATGGTCCGGGCCATGTTCAAAAAATGGGGATAGACCCCGGAAAAAGTAAGCCCCACCAATTAACTGGTTTTAAACCCCATTGTTTTTAAAGTTAAGAGACCGGGGCCTTGTGAAATTTGCATTTAAAACCATTGGTTAGGGGTTAAGAAACTTTTTAATTTGGGTTTCCATCTAGATAGGGAGGTCACTGTTTGTTTTATCACCCAAGGGTCAAGGCCCCCTTGTTGTTTGGGCCCCCGAACGGGAAAACCCAAAGTCCTCCCGGGGGGAATAAAGGTGTCGATGCCTGGTTGCCATTAAAAATGGTCCCCGGGGATATGTCCCCTCTTGTTAAAAAAAGGCCAAGTGGAACTGAATGCTGTTTTAAAAAATTGAACCGTTGCACTGAAGACCAAATCCATAAAAAAAAAGGGACTCGTATGATTTAAAAGACCCCATTTGGAACCCAAGTACTTGCCAAGAGCCTTTGGACTCTCTAAGAATTTATTGGTGGAGGGAATAGTTACCCTGGGACATTATTCAGTTAACAAGGAAAAGGGTTCCTAAATTAAAACCATGAAAACCCAGTTAAATTTTTAAAGGAAACATCGGGACGGGAATAAAAGGGGGGCCTACCCCAAGGCAATGTACCCCATTGGAAATAAACCCATAAGTTTAAAGGTTTAATGACCCCATCCGGGCCAAAAAACACATGAAAACGGGTTAAGCGGGCCCCCTTAAATAGGGGAAATTAAACCCGTCTGTAAAATAGGCGCCCCAGCCCCTTTTATAAATATTCATGTTTTCAGAAAAAAGGTTTTAAAATTTAAAAAAAAACCCAAAGAAACCTAAAAAGGCAGGCATTCCCGGGTTGGCCCAGCCACAAACCAGGGAGAAGGAAACAACATGATACAAAACCAAAGGGGGAAATATTTCTGATCAAAAAAAAAAATTGGGGCCCCAAAATTTAAAACCTTAAGGCCGGGGAAAAGTAAATTTGAAGAACTAAGATATAAAAGGCCAAACCCATGGAAACCTGTGGGAATTCACAATAGGCCAAATTTCAAAAGAAAAAATCACCAACCCCATTTTGGGAACCAACCTAAAATTCGGGCAACCCCCCCCAAAAAGAAATACCCCCAGAGATGTTTGACATTGCAATCTCATAACACCTCCCAAAACAACAAGAAAAAAGGGAAAGAGGGGTGGGTGCCAAACTTTTAACCAAAAAATTTGGGCACCAAAAAAACTAGGGTTAATCAGCTTCCCAAGGTTTGTCCCAAAACATTAACACCCAAAGGGGTCCCTCTCCCAAAGGGGGTGCCTAATGGCCCTGAAAAAACCAGAACCACTCTTGGCTGGGCTTGAAATCACAGGGACCTGAAATAAGTTTGGGGAAATTTAACAGGGACTCCCAGTGGGGTTTTTTAAGGGGTCCCCTTAAAGGGTTAATCATTTGAAAATTCCCAACCAGATGAGGGGGGTTTCCCCAGTTCTGGCCCTTTGTCAAATGGTTGCAAACAGTTCAAGGAAGAATGACGGGTCAAAATCTGCAGATGTCCCCCCCCGGGAAAACCTGGTTTAAAGGGCCCCTCCGGGGACCTTTGTTGGTTAAACCAAGGTCCCCGGGAAAGGACGGGTTTTTAAAAGGGTTTGCAGATACTACAAATTTCCAATCTCCCTAAGCTGAAAGTTTCCTCAAGGGCCTAAAACCCCAACTGGGCCGGAAGTACCCCCCCCAAATCAAAAAGTGAAAGTCCCCCTTTGGAAAACTTTGTGAAATTTTCCCCTGGGTTTTTGGGTATTAAAATTTAGGAAATTGGGGAAAGTTGATAGATATTCATTTGCAACCTTGGTGGGGGTAAGCATTTCTATCCCACCAATATGGGTATTCCATTAGCGGGGGCTTTTCCTCTTAGCATTTCATCAGGCAAAATTGATTTTTGGGGGCCCTGGGTGCCCCCACAAACCTTTACCGGGAAAACCCAAAAGTATAACCAAATAAAAGGGTTTACAAAACCCAAAGTGTTGCCTGTTAAAAATGGTTCCCGGGGAATACCCCCCAAAAGGGGGATTTTGCCAATGTAAAAGAATGTAAGCGGGATCATGACTGTGCATTGGTAAAACCGAAGGTGAGCTATGAATGAAACCTGTTGTGAAAAAAGGGCCTGTGTAGGTTTGGTAAAAAACCCAAACCTCCTTTGATAAACCCAAGTCAGGTTAGCAAGTTATTCTTCCCCAAGGGGAAATTTTGTAATGGAGGGGAATTTTTCCCCTTAAATAATTTAGCCCCCTTAAACGAGGAAGAAAACAACCAAAAATGTAGGGGCCCCCTTTAAAAATGTGTTTGAAGGCAAACAATTTGGTAGGTTTGAAATCCGGGGCAATCCCTAGTGTTTGTTGTCCCCAAGTGAAAATTTCATTTAAAGTTGGACAAGCCTGGTTAAAAACCATAGCTGAAAAATTCCCTGGTAAATTGAATTAGCCCTTAAAGTTGGGGAAGAAAATTAAAGAAATAGGACAAAAAAGGGTTTTTCCCAACAAAAAAAGGGAAAAAAGTTATCAAAATTTCCAGTGTTTGGTGTTTGGGGGTGTTGCAATTTGAAAAAAGGGAAAATTTTTGGGCACGGATAACCCTTTGGTTAAACCAAAGCTTTGGGGAGTAAAAACCAAAACATACTTAAAAAAACATAAATGCAATATTTTAATTTCCCCAAAAATGGGGTTCCTCAATTCAACATATGGAAGGTAACCTGGAATGCTCAACTTTGTTGGCATTGTCGGGCCAAACATGGAAATGAACTGGGCACTAACAACTTACCATGTTAATTTTCTTTTGAAAACATATTGGCTTTTTAAAAGTTTAAGAAGGAACCCCCAAATGAAATTTCCCCCCATGCCCAGTTAAATGCAACAAATAGTAATAGTGGAATTTCATAAAACATTAAAATACACAATTTGTTATAAAACGGGGAAATTTTAAATTTAAGTTTTTCAAACAGTTTTCAACAAATATTTGAATAAAATAACATATTTAATCATACTATGTTTTAAATAATAAAAACCAGAGTTTTTTAATTTTCCCCGGGAAGTATACTTTTGTAAATATACAAAGGACTTTAACTGTTGCTTTAAAAAAGGAACATAAATTTCCCGGGGTTAACCCAATGTAATTTTGGGGCTATTTGCGGGAAAATTGCAAAAAAGTCAACTTTAAAACCTTTAACCAGAAGGAAAATTCATTTAAAAAATAAATTAAAATTCAAAAAATTTTTTGAGGATTGAGTTCTTTGAAACTTGTTAGAAAGTTCTTCTGGAAATTATGTAATAATTGTTTCTTTTTTTAAACTTAAAAGGTTGGAACCCTCTTTGGTCTGGTATTATCATACATGCACCTTTATGTTTGATGCATTTATCTCATGGTGTATAATTATCCTTTAGATTAGGTTTCAATTAAGGGCCCTTTAAAAATTATTAAAATTCATGATATTCCTTAAAGGGGATTGCGTCCAAAAGTTGTATAAGTTTAAAATATGTTAATCTTGGCATAACCCATGTTAGAGGTATCTTGATTCGTTTTTTATGGCCTCTATACACTGGACCCCAAAAATTAACCTATGTGATGTGAATTAACCTATAGTTCTCTTAAAATTCAAACCGAATTTAAATGAAATTTAGTATGAATTTAATCCCATGTTCAAATAAAGTTTTTCCCTTTTTAAAAGATTTACTGTTTTTAAAAACCAAAAAGGTTGGAATTTTATCTCTTAAATGTTGCTTTATTATAAATAGGTAACGGTTTTAAAAATCATTATTTCGGTTTGAAGTCCTGTCAGGCAGGTCAATTACCTTATGAACTTTGTGATTGTGGTGAAGGGAATTTAAAATAATTTTTTAATTCTTGTAAATAATTTTCACCCTTTAAATACAAAAAAGCAAGAATTAAATTAGCGCTTGAATTTTACTGTCAATTCTTAATAGTTGGTAGTTAATCTGCAAATCTCATTTGGGTGTTTGTCAACCTTAAAAAAGGGCCTTTTGCAATTAATTAAACACTATTTTAACTTTCCCTTTTAAGATGTATGCAGACCCTAAGTAACAGGAAAAGACTCATTTTGAAAAATTCCCGTAATGTTTTGTTTAAACTATTTAATTTAAATCTAAAAAGCTCAGGTGTTTTCCCAGGTGGGCCCTTCCCTTTGAAAAAAAACCTTTCAACTGGATAACAATAATGATTTACATTTGTAAAGTTTTCCAAACCCAAAGTATAGAGGAGAAGAACCCCCATTTAAAATGTGCTCTGCTTCTCTCAATTTCAAAATGGTAAAATTTTCACAACTAGGTGAGTTTAATAAATAAATTTTTCAAAGGGTTTCTTTTATTATTAAAATCCAAAGATCAAAATTATATAAATTGTAAAAATTTAATTAATTTTTGCATTAAATCTAAGAAATATCCCTATTAGCCTAAATTTAAATTTACCCAATTTATATCTAAGCATAAAAATTATTATAAAAAATTCCCTTAAACCAATTTTTAAAAATTGACATTTATGGTTTCAAACTATGTTCAATTTTTAAATTAATAACTTTAAATGACTAACACTTTTTTCTTAGTTTATTTACAAAATTCAGTTTAACTTTCAAGCTCTAAGTTTAAAGTTGAAAGAACAGTTATTGGGAAAAATTTATACGTACCCTTAATTCTTTTAAATTAAACCCTTTAATTAAAATTAATTTTTAAAAATTTAATTGTTAACTAAAATTAAATTTTGACTCATTTAAAATATTTGAGAATCCACCAATTCTAATGGTATAAAGAGTTGATAACCTTTTTTTTTACGTCCTTTTAAATATAGGGGATTTTCTTACCATAAACAACCTTTCTTTCAGTATTTAGTAAAAATGGATAATTAAATTTAAACAAGTCAAAAATTTTAGTTCAATTTGGCTTATGAGGTTTTGGTTTGTTGGTTGTAAATTTTAATTTTCCTCTTTGTACATGATAATTTAACAAAATTGTGTTGTCTAATTCCTTCTTGTAATTAAACACAGCTAAAGAATGTGTTTGGGATTTTTCCATTCTGTTCACGGATGCCATATTTTAAGATTTCAAAGGGTATTTCTTAAAAAAGGTTTAATCCATTTTCTTAAATGGATTTATTAAATATTAGGGTAACTTTTAAAACATATTTAAGCATTTCAAAAAGCTGTCTCATCAAATTTTGAAATTAATTAACAGCATGTTGAGGGTTGAATGAAATTGAAATTCTTTCCAAAATAAGCAATTCTAACCCTTTTTTAAATCATAAATATGTTGTTTCGTGTGTTACTTTGGGTGAATTTTGTGTATAAAATTTAATTTTGAATGAATATTTCCGCGGGTATAAAATTTATTGCCCGTCTAATTTGACATATTCCCTTTAAATTTAGTATTTGAGAACCCTGTACTCTTTGCAAATTATCAGCATTTGTTGTTAAAACATTCATAATGTCCATGTATCTAAGGTTTTGTAACAAAATAAATCTGTTAATTTTTTGGGTGTTAAAAATTTTTTTAGTTTTAATGGGAATTCAAAGGTCAACTTTGCAAACTTTACCCATCAATTTGGTTAGTTCAAATTGGAAATCAAAGTGGCAAAATTGTTTTTGTAGAGCACCTTCAAGAACTTTCATTTTAATCTTATTATTCCATGACTCAGATAAATAAATATGCGGTTATAAAACATTTTGAGTCTTTTTCAAACACTAGAATAGGTTACAATCTTATTTAATTTAATATAATAAATTTTTTTCCTAATTTTTTTTTCTAGGGGCCTATTTTTACAACTGTCTAAATCCAATACTTTTAAGATTTAAAATTTGGCATTAAGACAGTATAGATTCACCTACATTGACTCCATTATTAAATTCTTCCTGTAAAACCTAATTATTGCTTTTAATAATTAATTATGGTATAATTTATTTTCCTGCAATGGTTAAAAGTTATTGTACTTGTCATTGTTAGGTGATTATTTTATCGTCCCTCATATTAAAAGATTCGATTAAAGGCAAAATGTATAGTATTTAATAGTAACACTTTTCAGTTATTTTGTGGTTTTACTTCTAATTTTTTTTTTTCCTTTTTTTATTTAATTAACATTTTTTATTTTAAGAATATGATTTATTTCATAATCTGAAATTTATTTTTCAGTGATTGAAATTGCTTTTTGTTTGAATTTTTTGTAAGTTTTGACATTTGTATCAAGATTTAAGTTTCTGTTTTTTTATTTTCAAATTTTTCCTATTAATTTTAAACTCCAAAAAACTAAAGTTGCCCTTTTGAAAACCCCTTTGGTTGAACAGGGAATAAGAGCTTCAAAAGGTGGTTTATATTCCTCGTAAAATAAATTTTTTTTCAGGCTTCAAATATTATTTCAGGAGTACTAGATAAATAATTTGAAATTTAGAATTCTTGTGCTATTTCGTTAAATACCTAAAAATAACGAGTTTTTAAAAATTTATTTGTCTTTAAAATTCAGAATTCACTTATAATTTTTGACCATTTTGTTCCACTCTAAATACTATACAAATGTATGTTTAAATCAGATGGTTTACATTAAAACCTGAAAAAAAAGTTAAGCAATAAAATGAAAAATTTTGTTCAAACTTTAACCATTGTTGGCATACTATGAGGGTGAATGTCGACCGTTGATAATTTTGGTTTTTACATGCCTTCAAAACCCATATTAAAAGAAAAAGTAAAATATTAATTATTTTTAACACTTGTTAATAACTCATATTATTAATTTAAAAAAATTTTTAACATTAAATTGTTACCATTAATTTAAATAAAATTTCAGCTTAAAATAAAACATTGGTGTAATAAATATAAAAGTTCAGCCAACATTTAAAACATTTTGCAAATTCCGTAGTTCAAAAAAACTTAGAGGGTTTTTTTCAGTTGTTACTAACACACTTAGGGTAAATTCTTTTTGCAAACCCTTTGCTTCTGTTTAAGTAATTTCATTGAAATTCATTTTTTGTTTAAAAACAAAATTTGATTCAGTTTAGGTGGTTTTAAATTGATGTAAATGTTATGGTGAATCTTTGTTCAATCTAACCCTTTTCTTGGGTGGAGCTGGAAATGACTTGAAAATTGATAGTTTTAAAAATTTGGGCTAACAGCTCTAATAGGGGGCCAACACAAAAGGGTTTTATTGGAAAATTGCAATTTATTTAAAATCGTTGAAATTTAGGGGAAATCCCTTTTGTACTGGTTTTAAAATAAAAAAACCTTGAATTTGGTACCTAAACAGGTAAGTATTTGGGAAAGAATCTTGAAATTTTGATCAAATAATATCATTTAAAGAACATTTGTTGTTAATTTTTCCCAAGTCTTAATGGTTGGTTTTAACAGAATCCTTACACTTATTAAAACTTGTTATAAACAACTGGAGCATGGTTCACTTGACTTTTAAAAGTGTATTACCCCAAAATAAAAAAACTTAAGTATTGCAATAAAACAAAAAACATGGAAAATGTGGGTTAAGAAAAAATAAAAAAAAACCTATTTCTTCACTAAAATGTTTTAATTGGCGTTTTAACTTAAACAAATTATAGAAACTTAGTTTAAAAAAGTAGAGTTTATTATAAACACAAAGTTTTAATTCAAGGGCTTTCAAACAAATAATCAACCTCTATTCTTAAATTGTACGATATTTTAATAATCAGTGTTATAAAACATAAAATTTATAAATATTTTTTTATATAAATAAATAATATATAATAAAAAATTCAAAACACAGGGTTTTAAATAAAATTAATATTTTAATAAATGAATGTTAATATTAAATAAATATAACTAATTAAATTAAGGGTATGAAAATTATTTATAAACTACTAAAAATTTAACTCATGCATATTAAAAAATATATAAACATAAATTAATGCAGTTAAAAAATAAGGGCATTTTAATGAATATAATGAAATAATTTAAAATTTCTGATAACAATACTGAAAATGAATAAACTATTAACAAAGCCCTGAATTTTTTAAATATTTTAAATTTTTGTATATTGAATTTTTCCATTGTATTTCAATTATTCAAAAGGATTTGGTTATTTTCCATGTATTGTTTTAATTATTACTGTAATTATATATTAAAAATTAAAAAATTTATTTATGTTAAGGAAAAAATTTTTTTATTAAATTATTTTTTAATTTAAATTTAATTTTAAAATTTTTTTAAAATATATATATATATATATTATTATATATATATATTTATACATTTTATAGTGAAAATATGCCATCTAATTATTCATATATTTAAGAAAAGAGGAATTTAATTTTAACATTGAAATTGCTGTTTTATTAAAACGGTGTAATTTTGGTTTTCTGTGAACTCTATCCAGGGTTAATTACAGTTCTTTTTGGACCGGGGTTTTTCAGGTTTGTCGGAGTTTTTTTCCTTTGTTTCCATTCTTTTATATTTAGGGTTTTTTCCTAAAATGCATTTGTTTTCACACAGTTGATTGGTTTGGTGTTTTATTATGGTATGAAAATAATTATAATAATTCAATGACACATCGGTTTGTCCCCCCAAAAGATTTCCTGTACTTAAATAGTTTCCCTTTTGAAGCCTGCTATGGAATCATTTCCTTCCAACATGTCCCGGATTTAACTAGCCAAATGTATGGGCTGAGCACCAGTGATCTTGTCCCCCCCAATGGATGACCAAATCTGAAATGTGATATATTAAAGGGTAGGGATGCAGTTATGTCAACATGATAAAGAAATTGTGATAATGGACATCCATTTGGTTTGCATGTTTGAATGCAAAAGAACCCGTTACATCACAAGGGCTGAATACCTTTGAAATTGAATATCAGGTGACAGAAAAATTCATTGTCAACCATTAGTTTTACTGAGGGCTAAAATAATGACTATGGAATCTAGTTAAATACATGCGTGACAAATTAATTGATACAGTAAAAGATCTTGCAAAGTATCATGTATATCCCATTTGGGGCATGTGGCATTGAGAATGTTGACCACTGTTTAATTTTATTATTACATATCCAATTGTTGATGTAGACTGCTAGAAAAGATTCAAGGATGTTGCCAAAAAAAATTCTCTGGGTTTGTGATAATAGGAATATGCTGGGTTTTAAAACTTGCAGGGGGAAAACATATGTAAATCAAATTCATTACTATTGCCCAGGGAGTTATAGCCTATCCAGACTTTTGTCTTTGACACCCTTTAATGAATTTGAACCTTTTCCTTATAACTCACCCTTTAACGTGACAAGAATGATAGGGTAACCTACAATTCCCTTCAGCAAATTCCCTGCAGAGATATTGGGGGTTGCTAACCGGACGGATTTATTAATGAGGACTCTTGGGTTTTGAATTTGTCCCTAGCATGTCCATTTAGAATGCTGATGAAATTCACAAAATACTCCAAAGGTTTGGATTTTCTAGGCAGATGTCATTAACAGGTTGAAAGGTCTATATGTACATCTTTTGAGCCTTTTACCCTTGGTGAGTACTGGATTTCAGTTGTGCAGGGCAGTGTCTGGAAGGTAAACAAAGGGCCCTTGCTCAATTATGGGCCTTAGGGATGACTAAAGGAGATACCTCCCGTGATCTAGTGTGAATTTCAATTTGTTTCCAATAAATGTGTGTAACCTCAACCATTTTAAATGACAGTTTGATACTGGTCCCAGTTAATCATGTAAAAGACTTAATGGCTTTCACTGTGTTAATTGGGAAATTGTTTTGAAAGGGATGATATAAGTTTTGCATTTAGTTGAGGATTTGGCAAAGTGTTGTTTCTATGGCCCCTTTTTTAGGATGCTTCTGTTTGGTGATTGTATCGCAAGGTTCAGTACGCACCTGTCACCAATCTTCTTGGTTTTTGTACTAAAAATTACCCGATGGGGATTGAAACAAGGCTTTACCAGGGATGTTTGAATTTTCAGGTTGGGAATTTAAAAATAACCAGGGTTTTGAGCGATGTGCCCCAACAAAGCCAAACTGGGGGGGAAGTGTCTTTTCCCCTAATTTATTTATGATTTATGATCCTTTATATTTGCAGACAAGTGTCAGGTGTACGGGGAAAATTCCAGACCCTAAAAACCTTTGTAAGGTATTGCTTTCCCAATTTGGAAAATATGAGTAACTGGGTAACAGTATTTATGTTTGTGTTAGTTTCTTGGACATTAGGTGGTTTTTGGGGAATTTGCCCATTGAGGTTTTTGCTTGGAAGGCACTGAGCATCTCAGATTAGGGATATTTGGAATTATTGCCTTGTGGTAGGGTAGATTTGGCTAACCTTTAGCAATGATGTTGGCAATGAGTGCGTGTATGGTATTAGGACAATCTAGCATATCTGAATAAATCCTCATAAGTAAAGAAATTGTGATTACTTATTTGGCAAATTTTTTAACCTTAGGGTTTTATGAATGCCGTAATTTTCAAAAATGATCGGTCTTCCCCTTTTTGGATATTGGCACATTTAGTTCATTAGTTATACATATCTGAGATTTTAACCACAGAATGTTTTCTTAATTTTAAATTTATGTATCCTTTTTGAAGGTTAGTAATGTGTTTCTAAAGTGACACGTTAGTAAATCATTATATATCAATTCTTTGAAAAGTATAATTCCTAATGGCTGGGATTTATTCAATGAAGGGACTCTTTATGAACGTCTAGATGTCTTTTATTTCATGCTGAGTTCATGTTTGTGAGTTTATGGATTGGTTTTAGTATGTCCATAACCCGGTTCATGGTTTTCTGGACCGTTTCAGGGGTTTGCCATATGGGTTTTTTTTAAGGGGGGAAATTCAAATTTTTTGGTTTTTTTCCCTTTGGGGAGGGTTTTTTGGGGGCTTTTATTTGATGCTTATAATAAAGGGATTAATCAATATGGGTATGGGGGAATAAAAGGCCGTGACCTTATCTAGATGTGAATCCTTCATGATTTGGGGGGATAAAATGTTTTTCCACTTGGCCCGGGGTTTCAAATGAGAAAATTATTTGGGCAATCACTTCCGTATTGGTTCCAGGAATTTGGGGGCACTTGAAAGGTGATATAATTTTGGTTTAGCTTGGGAATTGGCACCAGTTTTCAAGGGGTTTTGGAGTTTTGGCTAGGTGGTTATGGCCGTTTGAGCATGAACCTTGCCCAGCCTCGGTTGGGCCTACCTCGAAATATATACGAACAAGAACCCCCTTGGGCTTTGGGACACCATTTAAATGTTTGGGTGGGTGCTCCACCCAATAACCATGGTCTTTTGAGCCATTTGAATCCCCAAAATTACAAGGGTTTATATTTTAAACTGGTGAACTTATCTTAATCCCAGTGGGGTATTGGTTCAGGCTTTTGAGGCCAGGGATTTCCATTCTATTAATTGTGATGTTTCAGAAAAACCGGTTTAAGACAGGATTCCCCCAACAAAAGGGGGGGGTCCAGTTGGGGGCCCCTATTTATTTTTGAGGTCCCTGATGGTTCTTTTTATCTTTCAGAGGTATCAGGTTATGGCATAGTTTCATCCTTAGGCACCCCTGGGAGGGACCATTTCCAAATTTTGGGGGTTTTTCCCCAGTAAATGAATTGAATGGTTTTAGTTTAGTTTAGCCTTTTTGGTTCATGAGGGGACCCGGGAAACCCCTTTCCCCTCCTCCCATTTCCTTTTTTTGGGGGGTCCCCAAAAGGGCCTGCCCCGGGGGTTTGGGGTTTTTTAATTTTAAGCTGGGTTTGATTCCCGTTCCCTAGAAAGCTTTATAAGGTTAGCGTGGGGCAAATTTTCCCCCACCCCCGGGTTTGGGGTTTTCTGGGTTTGAGCTGTTAATTTGGTTTAAAATTTTCATGTGGTTTTTGGCGGGGCTTGGTAGGGGAATTTTGGACTTTATTTGGGTCATTTCCGTAAGGTACACCGGGCTTGATAATCCCCTGTGAGATGATAAAAATCCTCCTTTTGGGGGGGGTTTCGTTCCTAGATTTGGTTATAATTCTGGAACCTTTCCAGGGGGTTGGAAATACAGTAAAAACCCAGTCGGTTAGATAGTTTTCCAATTAATGTGTTAGCACCTTATTATTCATGTGTTTTAATGGCCAATGGGTTTCCGGGTTAGATGGTTTTGGGATTTTTGCTTGGGGGCAGGTTTTCCCCCTGTTGTTTCTATAGCTTTTGTTATGTTGGCCCTGGGGTGGGGTTTTTTGACATTTATTTATACTCAACCCCCCCAAGTTTTCCTGTTTTGGGGCCCGTACCTTAAGAAATTAACCTGGTGGGGTAGGGGGCCTTGCCGGCCAGGTTTCTGTTGACATTCACATCCCTGTGATGGGTTTAGCATCACCGGTTTACATGTCCAAGACTTTTCCATTTTTTTATCCCCTACCTTTTTTATGGGTTTGTGTTTTCAACCTTTCACCAAATGCCAAAATGTCAGAAATTTTTTGGAAAAACCGGTAAAAACCTTTGAAAATTTCTGTTTGCTGGCCCTCCCGGGGTATCCCAAAGGTAAATTTAAAAGTACTTTTAATGTTTATTCTTCTTATTCATGTGGATGCACCTGGGGTCCCGTTCCCCGATCGTGTTTCGTTGAGGAGGGGCACAGTTTTTCAATGCCCGGGGGTTTCTTGGGATAAATTTGCCCTTGTGGGGGGGTGGTGTTTGTGGGAACCTCAACATGGGGCAATGTATGTGGCTTAGGTGTTTTGTGTTTGGAATGACCCCGGGGGGGATTTCCCCCCGTTCCTAAAAAGTAAAACCCCTTTGGTTCCTTAGGGGTTTGTGGAAACCCTGAACCCGCCAGGTCATAAAATCCCTTTTGCCAAAACGGTAAATTTCCTGGGGTTGGGGATCAGTATAAGCCATGGGGTTCATAAAGTGTATTGCCCGGGTTTTGGCTACCCGAAGCCCTTTCATTTTTTTTTGTGCCCTTTGAGTAATCGTGCCCTGCTAAGGACAGAGTGGGAAAATGTTCCCCATCAAACCTCAAGAGGGATGGGACTCTCCAAAGGGTTTTAGCAGTGGATTGGTTTAAGTCCCACAGCCATTTTCGTCGTTCAAGTGCTGGCCCGGCTATGGGATTTTTGGGTTGGGCAGATTCCAAATTCTGGCTTCTTGTCAGCAGATCGCCCTGACGGGATGCCCTGGCTGGGCTTACCCGGGCCCTAGTGTTGGGCCCCCCCGGTAGGACTTTTTGGGGTTTGTTTGGACTGCATGCATCTTCTGGTTTACATGTCTGGCATTGAGTATCATTACTTCCATTTTCTTATCCCCTGTGGCTACCTATGTAGGTGGGTTTGTGTTTTCAACCTTACCACCAGAATGCCAAGATGTGCAGAAATTACACTGTTGGAATTAACACTGGTGTATAAAAAACTACAATGACAATCATACTGTTAATGCATAAGGCATGCTGGGATATACCCACAATGATATCATTACAATGTACTGTTAACAACATGATAATATTACTACAGTTCTATGTAGTCACCCTGTGCATCAGCACCATGCTATCCTGTTCCTGCATCAGTGTTACAGATCGCAGGAGGTGGCACAGTTTCATCATATGCACAGGGTGTGAACTTGGTATGCCAGAGTCTGCCATTGACACATCCAGTCGACATGTATGTGTGTGTGTGTTAGTGAGGGACAACAATACAACATGGGGCAATGTTGATGCAGTGTGTGTGTGTGTATGTGTTAGCCCTAGGTGTTAGCATTATGCATGTGTGTATTCATGCACACAGTTCCACCTCATGGCTGCCATATACGGGTGTTTGTGGACAGCCACAGACTGTACCTGCCAGGTCATACAGATCACTGTCTCTGGCCACGGACACGGTACCTCTGCCTGGCAGGGGTGCTACGGACAGTATCAGGTACTAAGCCAGACTGGGTACTGCCATCAGAAGCAGTTGGTTGATGACTGGACACATGTCCCTGCTGGGACGGTCCAGAGCCACGTGCATGTGGTCTTCTAGGGCAGTCTGATGACAGCACAGACCCAGCATTGCTGGGACTGGTACTGGCACTATGGGAGCGGCTGCAGGTTTGTTGTGATCCGCGACAACTGCCAGCTGCTGATGTTGCTGGCATACGTCCACATCGACGCCTCAACTGTCCTGCATTGCCCTGGCTCATGGACATGTAGTTGTGGAACAGATCTAATGTGTCCCCCCAATGTCTGTCAACGACCTCGCCGACAGTACAGATGGCAGCCGCTACGTCACGCATAGTGTCATTCATAGCACTGCGATGTGCTCTAAGCTCCCACAGACCCTGTCTGTTGTACCGTTCCATACGTGCCTGTGCCTGCATTACAGCCAGGAACATAGCTGAGGTTGAAAGACCTCTGTGGGCATGTCTGACAGGGGCAGTACAACCACGGATGCTCCCACGAGAACCCCTGGATATCTGCCTGTGTGGTACCATGTCAGGATTCTGGCCATGGCTTCTGTGAGGGGATGCATGTGCCACTGATACCACATTACCCTGTTCAATGCCCACTGTATGCTGTCCCTCAGCTAAGGACATTGGTGACAATGGATGTATCGGCAGGATGACTGTGAGCATTGGTAGGGTTGACTGCTGTGTACTGTCGATTGGCTGACCAACAACAGACCCTGTCACACCTCCCTGTGCCATTACACATTTATCATCATTATCACTATCCCCAGCAGTGGCTTCAGGTTCCCTGCTGCACGCCAACAGAGCAACATGAGAACCTGTGAGAGGAAGACAGGAAACACATTTTACAATGTGTACACAATGTTACCACAGATGCACACAGGCACACAGGCACATGCACACGGGCACATGCACACATTTACATCGGCACATGCACACATGCACACAGGCACATGGGCACACATGCACACAGGCACATGCACACAGCACATGCACATGGGCACATGCACACGGGCACATGCACACGTGCACACTCCTCAGTACATGAGATACAAACACACACACACCCCTGCAATCCAACACATACACAATACTGTTTGAGGGTATTATTACTATTAATATCATTAGTATTAATAGTATTGTTGTTACACACTCACCAGCATGGATTGGCTGCCTTGCTGTTACTCCAGAGGGACCTGCACAAATAAGACAGTTATTGTCAGTGGGCACAACTGTGCCATTGATAATGCGAGTATGATACAGTACAGTAGTACAACAGTTGGCTTTCACAGGTGTACTGATGATATTCAGAATATCAATCTTGCACAAGAATTTCCAGGATAACAGCTGCACACACAGTACACATCTCACACATGCATAAACTACCAGTGCAGACAACACTCAACTACAGATATAGCATGTTACCTGCACACTCCATGTCCACATGCTGGGTGGCTCCAGACTCCATCATGACACATGTCTGTGGATGTTGTTGTTGTTGGGCTAGAGCCACAAAACTTAGGAGGAGCTCCTCCAGTCTGGTGAGGGGGGGTGGATAGGTACCCCACCACCTGTGACAAGCTGTTGTCTGTGGATATCAGATGCACGCTGATGGACATTTCTAATTAAATCACTGTAGTGATGGCGTACCTGCTCATATGTCCAGTTATGCATGCCTATGTCATTTACCCGACAGACAAGGTCTTGCCACAGTGCAGCCCTCTCCTGCTGGTTCTGGCTGGTCCAGGAAAACAGTGGGGAAAATTCCCGCACCAGGCTCTGGTGTATCTCCTCATCATCTGCGGCTGAATAACAGGGGTTGTGCTGATGCACCATCGCCCTGGAAGGAAAAGAAAAATATGTCAGCAAGTAATATGGCACACATAATACTCTACTGTACTGATATCACTGAACTGCCATATATAGCATCTGTCTGTCTGTCAGGGGATACACATGTAAATTAACACATATTAGTGCTCAGCCAACAACTGTGTGACAGTGCCTGCCACACTCCATACAACAAACTAGTATACACCAGCAGTTGGCACACTGTTTGATGTCCAATGCGCAACCTCACACTGGGGGTATGTATCAAGCTAATGGATGGGGAATATTGTCATCCCATGCAATGCATGCAATGCACAGTTACAATTTCAATGGTAATCCACCCTAGTCTTTGTTGCCATATCCCTACCTACACCGCAGTCACATACAGGGAACCACAGCACAACATATGGCAACGTAGTATGTTTGTATCCCAATAACTGACACATCTTTCTCTGGCCTCACACCGAGGACACACACTACCATGACAGACACAAAGTCATGCTGAGCAATCAGACTATTACAGACATTGCACATAGTCAGTGGCACACTCATTCCACCTCACATAGTTGGCATTGCAATGACTACATGTGTGTGCATTGTGTCATAGGTAGGTACTATGCTATTGGCCCTGGGCCTATGGCAGCATAGTGTTATGCTACCCTGCCTCTTGGGACACATGTAATTTGATTGTACTTGCTCCTGTCACACAGTTACACAGAGGTGACTCATACGGCATATTACCTATCTGCATAACATTCATCACGGGTATGTCTGACATCTACTAATAAGGAGCCTTGCTTGTTAATGCTGGGTGGTTTAGTCCAGGGTATGGCTTATTTGTGGATAGCAACCTGCACCTCCAGCATGTGCTCTTTACTGCGGTAACAAGGATGAGGGCCATAAGTCATTTAGGCTGGACAGATTGTGAGGTGTTACCATGGCGGTTGGACAACTGGTATGTGTGTGACATAACTCTGTATATCCAGCAGTCGTAACCTCTGTGTAGGTAGTATGAAAGGCACTCTATCTGTGGTTTTGTCAGTCACTCTGCATAGGGAATGTGTTTGAGGGCATTATCACTCTTTGTTAGGTATGTCTGTGTCCTTTTCCCTTGCTGTAGTTGTCATGGGAAGTACACACCGTGTAGGACATTGTGAGGTGTAGAGGGGTACAGTGACCTAAATTTCCCTAGCTGACACACCATTTGTGATGACACATACCATGTACAGGGATTACAAGACTAGTGTGCCACTGTGAATATCAAAGGGGAGGCTATTGTACACTTGTTTCCCATGTTCCCTTCTGACACCTCCAGTAGTAGGCAGGCAGCCACCTATGTGGTAGTTACTGGTTAAAGTGTTTTGGAATGGGGTATGGTACTCCAGTATCCACACTGGTGTTCAGTCCATGCCTTTGTCTCCAGGTACCTGTTGCAATACATCTGCCAACATGTGCCTCTCTCAGTCTATATATATATATCTATATCTATATATATATATATATATATATATATATATATATATATATATATATATATATATATATATATATATATATATATATAGAGATATATATATATATATATATATATATATATATATATATATAGAGAGAGATATTCATACACACATATATCCATTCTGTCTGTATATGTGTATGTATCTATAGATATCTATATATGTATGTGTCTATTACATATATATGTATATACATATTCTCACTAGCTAACTATATATGTCTATCTATTTATACATACCTCTCTATCTATATATATATATATATATATATATATATATATATATATATATATATATATATATATATATATATATATATATATATATATATATATATATATATATATATATATACATATATTTATATTTATATATACACATACACACACTAACATACTTCTAAACATCCATTGCTGTACAACCTACATTGTACATTGTACGTTGTACTACAACCTACATTGATATGTGCACATAGCAACCTTCAACTACATATGTATGTCCAGCCTTCACTAACAGTTGCAGTATGTCCCTTGCCCTATGCACATCTTCATATACATATAGATACAGACTGCTAACACATATGGAGGGTTCACAGTATGTAGATTATTAGATTATGTAGTTTACATTACCTTTGTTTCTGACACCTTTTTTGGATGGCTTGCTGCTGGATGGCTTGCTGCTGGCTGGCTGGCTTGCTGCTGGCTGGCTTGCTGCTGGATGGCTGGCTTGCTGCTGGATGGCTGGCTTGCTGCTGGATGGCTTGCTGCTGGATGGCTGCTGGCTGGCTGGCTTGCTGCTGGCTGGCTGGCTTGCTCCTGACTGGCTCGCTGCTGGATGGCTTGCTGCTGGCTGGCTTGCTGCTGGGTGGCTTGCTGCTGGATGGCTGCTGGCTGGCTGGCTGGCTTGCTGCTGGCTGGCTGGCTGGCTGGCTGGTTTGCTGCTGGCTGGCTGGCTTGCTGCTGGCTGGCTGGCTTGCTGCTGTCTTGATGGCTTTTTTTTTTTGGTGTCTCTCTCTCTCTGTCTGTCTCACTCTCTCCCTCCAGTTGCTGCAGTGATATTATTGCATGTGTGGACTGGGAGTACAGACTGCTTTTGTAGGTATCTGCACATGTGCATGCGATGGCTTCTCCACCAATTGTTGGCCAGCATTTACTAATTGCATGCAGCCTGCTGTGTGGTAGTTGCAGTTCTCACTGTGATTTCAGGACAGTGCCATAAAATGTTAGGTTAGGTAGGCGTAGTCCTTTCATTTTTTCAAGGTGGGGACCATGCTGGTTTGCTGTGGACACTGTTGTGTGAGTCAAAAGGTTGGTATGTCTCTCATATCTAAGGCTGTGTTGTAGTCACTGAAATGCATGTTGTACTGAAACCTGACTGTTGCTTCTTCCAGTTCATTCTTCTCAGTGTGTATGTTAACTCACACCTAATAATGCTAATACTGTTTACATGGGAGTATGTACTTCCCTGTGGGACTTGTGGATTAACTGGTTTACAACAGTAGCTCTTGCAATTTCTTGCTATGGCTTCACTATTTAGCCTTTACATTCACTCCTTGAAGGCCTGCTATTTGTCTTTACTGGAATGTGTTGCTATGGCTTTCATATTTTCCATTTACATTCACTCCTTGTAATGCATGATATATTTCTTTCAGCAGCAATTTCTTATATGTTTGGTGTGGTTTGGTGGCACTGCATGCAGTCTGGTGAGGCCAAGGTGTGGGGTTTGACACTTACAAGGGTATCTTATTTTGCTGCTGAGCAGTAGTGGGGTCTTGTACTTTGTACTAACAGTTAGGAATATCAGGCACATGCAGTGCTTGTAAACTGCTATACTGTCCTTAGTTTATTAGATGGCTGCATCCTTTGATATTTCTGGGTTGTACTCCTACATGAGGGTGTGCTTGTGGAAGCAGTTCTATAGCTATTCACAGAGTGTGTAACAGCAGACAGGCTGATATGCCTGTGTGTTTCTGACACTTGCAGGCCTCAGATATTCTCAGGTATATATTTGGGCAGCCTCAGAGAATGGTACATATCAGTGGGATACACCCGTGATATATTTCAGATATTCTGCAGTTGTGACTGTGGGGTATTTTGAGCATATGTATTACTACACCATTTCTGACATGCAAGTAGTGTCTACTTTAACTTATTGACAGTTACCATTACGTGGGATTCCCCACCTTTCTGCCTACTGTTAGTACATTTTACAGGGAGTCAGTGGGGCACAGTTAACATTTGTTTGAAAATCAGGGACATCCCTGTAAATCTGTCACAGTTGGGAGGTCTGGACTCTTACCTATTCAAATATGGCGGTGTTTATCCTGCTCTGATACTCTGTGGGTTTTGCAAGGTGCTACTGTAACATTATTACCTACTAGCATGGCTGTTTCTCTTATCACACTAATGTAATGCAATTCCACAAGAATTGCCAGTAAAGATACAAGAAACAAGCTTTGTGTAATAGCCTTACTATATTCCCTTTACATTCAGTCCTTCTATTTCATGATATATTGCTTTCAGCACAAAGTTCTAGTATATCAGTCATGGCTTTGGGGTAAGTCATGCAGACTAGTGTTTCCAATGTCCTGGGTTCGAGACTGATAGGGGAATTTTATTTTTCTGCTGAGCAGACTACAGGCCTTGTCATTCAGAGTGACTAAGGCACTTTTAAGCAGTTGTAAGCAGGTTTGCGCTGGTTTGCGTGGTGCTCACGCATGCGCAGTGCCGCTTAGCTTCACGCACACATGCTTAGCTAAGCGCACACAAGCGCACACCCGCTGACTACTGCTTAAAAGTGCTTACTCTCGCTAACACCCACGCTAATTTCTTTTAAAGAAAAGAAAATGGGGAGATAGGAAAGTGGTGAAAAAGCAGGCACAAAGAGGGTAGGACAGTAGGAAAACAAGCTCGGGATTTGCAGGAAAGCTGTAGGGAAGGCCCATAGCTGCCCATTTCTTTATCAGCAGTAGCTGTGCATATGTGTGTAATTTAGTGTGAAATTTGAAACCTTCAACCCCTGAGAGAGGGGTGAGGACAACAAAATATGTTATACAGCCAATTTTAATTATCAGTTGACATGTCCAGCAGACATGTCTGCAAAATGGGCAGCTATGTATGGGGCGTAATTTTTTTGTGGGAACAGAGTGCCCTTTTTTTATTATTTTTTTCAGGTGAGAGTGGAATGTGAGGTACAGGAAGTAGGTATATTTAGGGAGGTAGGTTGGGAGGTTAACAGACAAGACAAACAAGACGCATACAGGGGCGGAGTATGACACATGTGGGAGGAAAACACAATTGATGGGGACGGATGTTTGGATATCGTGAGCCCATGAGCCCACAGATGGCAACAGTGGAACTGAGATCGCCACCCATGGGCAGTTACCACTGCACCTTCACTGCCCAGGAAAGGGCTGTGCTGGGGGCTGTATAGGACGGGCAGGCACACCCATGAGTTGCGCCACCCATGCCTCAAGCTGATGTAGGGGTTCAAGCACAGAATGCCTGATCTCGCTACGCACCACAGACCGGACACTTTGGAGGGTGAGTGGACGTTCTCCTCCGGCCACGCTTGCAGAGGGGGGACGAGCCCCATTCCCTGCAGCGCTTCCAGCTGAAGGTGGCACAGGGCCACCAGAGAAGGTTCCGGCCTGGGCACTAGTGCCAGGTGCACTCGCCAGCTGAGGTGGGAGAGGTTGGTCCGCTGGAACCCGCCTTCCTTCTTGTCCTATGTTTAGCAGTATTTTATGACATTTTGGGTTAGTAACAAACAACACCATTCAAAATTAGTTGTAACAGCATGCATCAGTATTCCCATTAACCAAACACCCATGAATTCCAAACATTGAACAGCAAGCATAACACATGCATATTTAGAACAAAGGTACACAATCCAACAGCATGTAGGGTTGATTGATGGCAACAGGCCATCAGGTTTGGATATGTGAACAGGGCACATGCATCAACGTACATGCAGATATGTATGAACCAACAGGACAAATGTCCATGGGAATTAATTGTGAATACACATGCCCAGTTTGGTGTGGAATGGCATTATTTGTGAAATAGGGTAGGGTGAAGAAATATTACATTAACAACTTAAACTACCTATACATATGTTGTACATTTCTAGTAGCTGCAGATATATATACCCTACATGTCTTAGTACAGTTTCCTATATGTAACCTTAGGAATGTTGGTGGTGGGAATGTTATTGCTACATTAATATACATTCCATTTTTATTCATACATGTTCATATCTGGCTGTGTTCAGGTACAGCATCCTGTTACATTTGATTTATATGGCTCTAGACAACTGTGGATGTTCAGTATTTCATACAAACATACTATCTCCATATTGCAAGGGTACAGCAACATATCCAAATTGTGGGACAGACACATTCCAGGTTCAGTACTTTCTTAAACCCATTTCACTCTTTGGTTATGGCTGCCTCATTCATTTCATAATGTACTGACTGCAGTATAACTTTATTCCAGACTTATTACAGTTTTCTTGGTCAATTCATACCTCTTTCTCACACTCTCACTTGTTTTATTTTTACAATTCATGATGGTACTGAATTCTAGGCATTATTAACATTTCTTACTTGTTACAACAATCCTTTCCAACAGACTCACTTATTTCATATGGCAGATTTTAAAAGGGGATGTATTTGACACATGTCTATCCTCTGTAGATTGTTCACCAGTCATTTTCAGGCTGAAGCAATTATATGATATTATAATACAGGTGGAAAATCTCTATTTGACACTTATTTAATGTTTATTTCTGGATTACAGGCTGCATCACTTATCTAATCATACAGTACTAGCAGAATCTTTCTTCTAGGCGTATTTGAACTTTATTAATATGTGACAACACTGAACTCTTTTACAAGCTGTCTCACTTATATTCTATAACATTTCCATCAAAATAATTACTAACCTGCCTGGTGGCACAACCGCACCAGCCTATCAGCATAGGCTCGCCGATTCATAGAATGGACACCTGCAGCTGTGATATAAATGAAGTAATATTGGAACATACATCTCCATAATATAGGCTAAGATAAATTTCTTACATACTTAATTACATGGATACTTACTCAGTAGTGAGGTGTTGGGCATTTGCCGGGCCTCCTGGATCCAACGGTTCAGTTGGTCCTGCTTACGTCTCTTCAGGTCTGCATGGTGGTGACGGACCTGTTCACCAGTGCTTGGTATGCCTGTGGCACTGGTGAGATCATGTGCCAACCGGTTCCACGCCTCTGCCTTGTATGCACCCCAGGGAACCTGGCCCTGCATGAGTTGAGCCTCATGATCATGGACTAGGAGCCAAACCATATATTTGGACTCCTCAACACCCCACCTCTGTGCTTGGAAGTGACTGCCCTCTCCTACACCTGCCATCCTGACTGCAAATGGGTTCCACAATCAGTTATGCTGTGTATTCCCGCCTATGGGGCTTATATATGCCGGTTTTCCCACACTTATCTGTGATTGGCCATTTTGGACATGTATCAGCTTATAAAAACCTGCTTTGTCATGTTTCTATTTCCATTCATTCCTATATATATGCTAATACTGCATTTCTCAGTACAACTGTCATGGCTTAGTGGTTTAGTACTTTGACTATGGTGCACAGTATCCTGGGTTCGAGCCTGGCCATTACTTTTTATTTATTTTACTACTGTCTAGACAGGCTAGGAGGTGTGTCTGTGTAAAGGCGGTTTTGATACAGCTTGCTCAACGTTGCCCATCGGTAAGCCGGTTGGCGCGCTGTGCAGCTCCGCGCAAACAGCTTACGCTGGGTACCGCGTTATTTGGCTATGAGCACACATATTACACTGTGTGAAGTGTTGCTCAGCTACGGGCACCCATTTTAAGCGTGTTAAAGCGCTGTTGAACTCCAGGCACTCATATTACACCTGTTAAACCGCTGCTCACCTGCTAGCAGTCATACTCAGCTATGGGCACTTATGACATTTTTTTTTATTTTATTGTCTCGGATTTCTTCAAAAATACATGGCCCATTTCATTACATTTTACTTAAATTATAGTTTTATATATATATATATATATATATATATATATATATATATATATATATATATATATATGTATACATATATGTCAGGGGATTGTTTCATGCTTATTTAACTAAATATAGAAAATGATGTTGTGGGGGCTCGAACCGTGACTACCTCCTCTTTGGCCAATGTCTCTACCACTATGCTATTGCTACTTGGCTTAATTTGCATATTTAGATCTTATATGCTTTTCAATGACTGCTAACTTTGGCTGAGCGGAGGGCATACCCGCGCAACCGAGCGTAACTACGGGCAAACATTTTTGAAATTATAAAAAAAAAAATTAAACTGTTATTTTTACATTTTACATTACAGTTGGGTTTATAGTCTGTGAGGGGCATGTGTGGTGTGTTTCTTGACATTTCCGCGGACTCGCTCGTGGGAGGTTACTTTCAGGACTCTGACTCTTCTGGGGGCATGTCCCTTTGCAGAACTCGCCATTCGGACACGCCCCCTACTTTCCTACACGGACCGTGTTAGCCTAGGGTGTGATTCAGCATGCCCTCATGCATATGCATGGCATACTGATGTCATACCATTTAACTGTTAAATCTTACACGGAGGTTTCGTGAATCCTGCCCTGTATTTAAGTAATTTTGTACTTGTAACAATATGGTCTGATGAAGTTCCTAGTTCTGCCTTGAAAGCACTTATCTTTTTCTGTGCTGTTTCTCAAATAAATTAATTGATTTTATGTCATGTTAGCTGGGGGTTTTTTTGTTTGTTTTTATTCAAGCTGCTTTTAATAATCCTTTGCTCATGGTGGGATAACACTAATAGTAAAACTCTTTCAGGAGTCATCTTATTATTTTGGCAATGTAGTTTGTAACTTGTGTGATATTTGTACTCCATATTTCCATTATGTCTCTCAGTTTATACTGAGTTTTTGTGGGTATCATTTTCGCATCCTCTCCAAAACATATTTTGCTGTCTGCTGTCAGTCTTGTTGCTAGAACTGAATATTCACTTCACTAACCTATGAACCTAATTTGGAAAAAGAAACATCCAATACAGTGCTGAAAATCTGGTAGTAAACTCTACCAGTTTTATAAACCCGCATTTTATTCAGCCTTTTTGATTTTGGTCAGAGTATCTTTATTTTGTTGCTGTTGATAAAATGATGTTTAAAGGCTTAAAATTCAGAAATAATGAAGTAACCAGTAATGCTTTATAAACAAGAAAGGCCCATCTCCACTTTTGTTTTGGTCTTTTAACTTGCCCTTCATATATTTACCAAAGATGACACTGTTGCATCTCTGTTATGAACCTTCAAGTCCAGAAAGATGTTGTATCATGACATATAATTTTAAACCTCCAGCAGATCTGCAAGTGGTAATCAGCAAAATCTTTGTCAAGATTTAACATAAGCAGGTTTTCTTTTAAGTACACTAAGCAAGTTTCCAAGAAGGCCAAGTGGAGTTCAGTAAAGTGATTTAAAAGGTCCTTGGTTTGCAGCACCGGAAGAGATCCAAAATGTATCTGTGTATCTGATGTTTTAACCCTATGCCTGTAAGCCAGTAAACCTGCTTTTGGATAGTTTTGTGATTGAAGAGTAGTGATTTTATTTTCCATTGCATATGTCCTTGAAATACTTGTCCAGTCTATGCTATGCCCCTGAGATGTTTATATATTTTCCTGTTACTTGTGCTACAGTCTGAAGAATTACATGAACTTTTCAGAGAATCTAAAAAGTTTGCCTGTATGACGCCCAGAGGAGGTATGTAAACGGTGACACCTGGATTGTATACAACTCAGTAGGTATCATCGTTTCTCCTATTCAGAATCAAATAATACCATCATGTTACTGTGAGTCACGAGGACCAAAAAATGAACTGGGAATTTGTATTTATTCATTCATTGTTGACTGGGTTACAGTACTGATCCAAATGAACCATTTTCAGACTCAGCCTAGGAGAGTATATGTAAAAGTATAACAGGGGGAGACTAACAGTAAAAGAAGTAAAAATAGAAGCCAGTTTATTTACAATAAAATTCAAACTCTATACAATTAAAATAGTTGTAATGCAGTGATATAGTACATTATAGTGATAATCTAAATAAAGAACATGGAGACCTAATACTGACTATACCTCTTTCTTTTTTTTTCCTTTTTTTAGGCTCCCTGGTCATTGGTGTTCTGGCTTACATATGAACAGATTAGAAGGACTTCTGGTGTAACTTCATTTTAGTCATTTTCTGAGTGGAACTGGTTGATAGCATGCCATTGCAGTAATGAATAAAGTCCTCTGTATGGCTTTAGAAAGAAACACCCTCCTACCTCCTCTGGTTACCTTAACCAACATCTCGGGTCTGACTGCTTTGAGAACTAGGGATGTCATTACAGGACATTTTTTTCTACAAGACATTTTTTAAATTTAGATTTTTATTGAGATTTGCACAGAATTTTAAGCTGTAGACATTTTACTAACAGCTTTCATATTTTAAGAATCACAGTTGGTACTGAAAAATTGTACAGAGGTCTGAAATCACAAAAATAAATGTGTTGCTGAGCTTCAGAGGATATGGTAACCCACTAGATAAAACTTTCTTTTGCTGCATGACTATTCACATGCCTTCCTCGTTTTCTGTATAGTACAAATTGGGTAGAAAAACAAACCCTCATTCTTGAACCTTGAAACCATTGCATATGCTAAGACTGTGTATATGTTTTCATCTTATATAAACGGCAAACTTTCTAAAATTAATGAACACTTAGATATTATGCTCCTTTAAGTATTTCTTTAAATACATACTTGTAGATATCCGATGATATTATATTATATTAAACTCGAATACTTTTTTCAGATTTTTATTTTTTTATTAGCCCTGTACTGAAACTGGCCTACTTTTGACTTGGATTTATTAATCAAAGGTGGAACATGGACAAAGTCACCCTAGACAAAGCTGCTTACTTTGTTAGCAGATCATTTAATTGTTGGGCCTTTTGTCAGGCATTGTAAGCAGTGGGGAAATAGTTTCATAATACAGAATTCTAGTAACCGTGGTGGATCAGGTAGCAATGTAGAAGCAATCTCTGATCATAGAGGATATATAGATAGATAATTGGAAGGCTTCCTTAATGCCAGCCTCATTTAAGGAAATTACACAGTAAATCCAGAACCAAACGCTGTGTACATTCATCTTTGTTTCCAGTTATCACACCTAAAGTGTGTAGTGCAGTCCTTTTGCCAAAAGCTAGCCTGATAATATTGTTTTATTCTGTTAAAAGGAGTAATTTGCATCATTTTTGTGTGTTCTTCTATTTCTACTGCATTCTATAGAGACAGTAAAGAATCAGTTGTTTTATAATTTATGCACTTGTTTTAATGTTTACAATACTGAATAAGTTTAGAGTTGAATTTTACATGATTGGTGGAAGTTTTTTTTTCTTTCTTTTTCCTCTCATTATATCTGTCGTGTAGAGTAAATCTGCTGTGAGCCTGACTCGAGACAGGAAATGTTGCAACTAGCCCAGTGTGATAAAGATAAGGCATATGGAGTTACAGACATCCAGTGCTGTGAATGTGCCAAAGTATGAGATGGGTACCTTGAGCTCAAGTCAGGGAGAATGCATGTAGTGGCTTACAGAATGAGACCAGAGTATTCCACTTTTTGTTAAAACGTAGCATGCTGTAAAACTGTTTGGGAATTGATGAAAGTTTGGCAGCAAAACATGAACAAATGTGAATAAAACTATATAAGAAATACTTCAGGTGACGAACACTACTAATGCAAATAGCCCTGACATAATGGAATAAAGTCCAAGATGTAAACCAATTTGCTGTCCCTTTTTTAACTTAAAATTTTGGTGTATGAGTACACTGTATGAGTACAGACAATGCCCAACAGATTTGTTAGGTTTGTAGACAGGCAGGAGTTTTTGGTCACTGGATCTCGATGACCAACTTGAAACATAATTGTGTAGAATGTTTTTAGTGCTGGATTGGTAGATGGATGCTGGAGAACATATGGATGGAGAACATTGTTTCTTTTTACTGCATTCAAGTACTGGTACCTCAGCTGTGTATACAGTTTGATTTAGATCCATGTTTATGTATTACTAAAAAGCATAAGGAATAGTACACCTACTATGCATCCTAGATTTTTAACTATGTGGGTCCATCTTGAGGATGACCTGAGTGTATAATTAAAGACCTACAAGTTGTATATTCAATAGCCAGTATGCTGAGTCATTTATTTTTATAGAAAATTTACATATCTTCCATGAAGCCTTACTAAAGGGAGACTTGCAAATATCTTTGCATACACATTACAGAGACAGTCCTATGTGTTAGATAATTAACCCATTACATCCAAGTGATGCCTCCAGGTGCATCTGCATTTAACTCCTACTGACGCCTCTAGGCATCAACTATTGCTTGTTCATATTTGCATCAATAATTCCTAAACCATGCTATGTACACGGTTGTAAAATGTTTCATCCTAAAGCTTTTACAATGGCAGACCCAACTGCATTAATATTTGACCTCTGTCTAGTGCAGGTAAATAGATATTAACTGTTGTTTTCTATAGATATAATTTTCACATTTTTCTAAGTATCTTAACAACCAGCTAACACAGACAGAACACCTTAGCCTCATATGAAAGCTCTTAGCTAGATGAATAAAATACTGCTGACAGTATGTGTATAACTTGAATGGTTGTTGAGATATTGTAAGTTGTTTACAAACTATTGCAAATGCAATAGTTACTACAGTACAGTTTTTTTTCTGTGCAGGAATAGTGTAGCCTCACCTGCACAGAATATGCCTGCCAAGCGATCCAGTAAACAAGCCTGGGGACGTCCACAAGCCTGTCAACACTGTCCTGCCACGGACATGATTGGATTATGCTAATGACCTCATTTGTTGGAGAAAATCCTGCAAATGAGGTCAGTTAGCAATCCAGTAAGCAGGCTGGCATCCGTGGCAGAATAGTGTAGCTTGCAGAAATGTATTTGCCTACTAGCCGAATACATTTCTGCAAAAATCAAAACAGAGGCATGACAGCTCAAACTAAAGCATGTATTCTAATCCTTAGGCATGCCAATGGCTAAATATATGACTACTACATGAAAAAGTTTTGGAAAATTATAAAATTCAAAGTTTTTTTTTTTTTTGGACTATCTCAGCTGTTTAAGCATAGGGTAGCGGCATGCAAATGGGATTGTGCCGAAAATAAAGAAAAAATGTGAAAAGGCAATTTTAAGTGAAATCTGCATTTTGCCATTATAGGCTATGGCATACAGAATCAAAATAACAGCAGGGAACAGTGTTTGCTAAGGGGAAAGGATCTGGTGTAGTGGTGTAACTAGTGACTAAGGCAGTAGGGTATGCCAATAAGGGAAATTTACTGAATCACAAAAAGAAGACAAGTGTCAAACTGCACCTAACTGTGTAGGATCTATAATGCAATGGTGTAAGCAGGAGAAAAAGCTGACATGAGAAGGGTGTATCATGTTTGATGTAAGCATATTGGAGCTTTACAGCTCACATTTGAACTTAGCTAAACAAGGGGGTGTGTCTGAGGCTGTATTGACTTATTCCATGAAATGAAGAGCATGTTCATGTCCAGGGGAGGGCCATTTCTCATTGTTTACCTTAGCTAAACAAGTTTGCACAGCACGCTCCAGGTCTAAAATAAACAAAAAAAAACTGGAAATAGCAGGACTGTTTACATTTGTGCATCGGGTTTGCGCGGCACACATCGGGGCTTAAAAGTGGAGGAAATGGGAAGGGAAAAAAGGGAAATAGCAGAATAAAAACAATCAAGTCCTTATAAAATAGCAAGCAGATGGAATGTATCATAGCCAGCCAATCATACAGGCAGCATCTGCAGCACAACAGTATAAACTGTACAAACACCTTGCAGTCTGGTTTTCCCACATACCTTGCACCATTGGTGTACACACGCGGGGGAATTTTAACTGAAATAATTTTAGGGACTGCCATTGCTTTGATCTATCAGTATGTGCTAGAGGCTGAGGGTGATGAGGATAATGCTGACAACCGCCCCAGACTGAGGAGGAGGAGAAGAGTGTTCAGACCCAGGGTAACTTACCAGGGGCTACATGATCTGGAGATAGTAGAGCGCTACAAGGTGGACAGAGACCTACTTCAGCAAATCATCAAGCTGTGCCATCTTCAACTCAGACCCAGAGCCAACAGAGGGAAACCCATCCCCAGTGGATACCAAGATATGTGTACCCTTAAGAATACTAGCTACAGGTACTTTCCAAAGACCTTCTGGGGACATGATGGGGGTCTCACAAGCATCTGCATCCAGGGTACTCCACCAGTTCCTGGTTGCCATGCTACCAAATGCCAGTTTGCAAATTTACTTCCCCAACACCCATGAGGAGAGGACCAGCAATATGCACCACCATGTAGCAGAATACCCGGAGGTACTCGGTGCGATAGACTGCACGCGCATCCACATCAAAGCACCACTCGGTGAACAGGGTAGGGTCTACATTAACTGCAGCGGCATCCTCTCCATCAACTGCCAGGTCATGTGCAATACCCAGGGCATTATCATGAATGTGTGTGCTGGCAGTCTTGGAAGCTATCACAACTCCTAAATCTGGCATTCGTCACAGCTGTACCAGGCATTTGCCACTGGGGACATCCCGTATGGCTATCTGGTGGGGATGCTGGCTATGCACTGGTGCTGTGGATGATAGCACCCATCAGAAATGCATACACACCCACTCAAGAATGCAGTACTCTTCAGCCACATGTGCACACATGTTCATAGTATGTGCCATGCTACACAATATGATCCTGTGGAAACAAATGCAGCAGGAACACCACGGGGAAGGGACACATAGCCCCAACCATTCCCAAGGTCCCCACAGGTACAGAGGGACTCAGAGGAGGAAGCCCCTGAGCCTGCTCCTGTAGGCAGACAGAGGTGTTCCCAGTATGCCCAGGCATTGGCAAAGAGGCAGCGCACAACACACACACTGACACTGTAGGGACCCATGGACTGACACCTCTCTCTGACTTGCACACACAGTAAAATGGATGCCACAAACATCACATTACCTGTAACTTATCATGTATAGACAGTATACTTTGTGCATCCAACATAGGTAGCTCTCAAGCACCATCTTCACAACTGCCGCAGGCACAAAGTAAGTCAGTCTTCTTAACAATAAATCAATGGATTAGTGTGTTCTGTTAGCATATCTATGGTATTGCTGCACGCATGCAACAGACTGGGGTGGCCTACTGGGATAGCAGCTGACAACTGACAGCTATGTGGGACACCAGGAAATGTCTGCATAATACTGGTTTCCCCACATTATGCAGTATTATTCAAAGTTGCAAATCCCACTGCAGTATATGTGGGGGACCAACTAAGGGGGGGGTCATAGGTCACATGCATGGATGCCAATGTGGGGATCCAGTACTCATCCCTCAGACTCACCCAGCAAGTCAGCCATAGAAAACCATAAAGGAATGTCTGGCAAAGGCCCACAAATGGCAATAATGATGGAATACCCCCTACAGACTTACACAGTGATATCACAGCAGGCCTTGCATTTGCAGTAAGGCTCTGAAGGGTAAGAAGTCTGAAACTCAATTGTATGCCATTACAATCTAACCTGTGGTCTCTTGTGATATGCCTCTATTCTCCAAGACAGGGCACAATAGTATGCTAAATGGAACCAAAATGTAAAACCAAATAGCACAGTCAATCTGTGCAAATGTGTACCATTGACAGATGTGCCCCCAACACCCATATTCCCATTGAAATGAAGTAACATGTAGGTTTGTAGGGTAATAGCAGCAGAGCACACATTGCCAGGGCTGTTCCAAATCAACATGATAACTTGTTGCATGTCCACAATATGCAGGGGTCAATGAGCTATGCCTATGTGTGGGGAATACTTCAGGAAGTGGCCAGCAACTTCTCATGACTGTTGTGTCCTAGTGGCGTAGGTACGTACTGTGGTAGACAGGGCCATGTTCCACAAACTGCAGTGCCAACTATCTTGCATGTCAGCACACCTACGGTGGGAGTTGTACACAATGTCTAGATGTCAATATCCTTTACAGCTGGAAAGCTGGGCAAGTCATGTACAGGGGGCCACACATATGAACAGTACACAGGTTGTAGTAATCTACACAGTGCCTACCATACCTCCCAACTGTACAGACATTTTGCAGAGTGTACAGAGGTTTGCGTCATCTTTGTGTTGTCTTCATTCCGAAATAGTGGTTGTCTGGCAAATCACTGGCAAAACATGAAAGTCTAAAGTCAGAAAATAATGATGGATTGCAGTGTCTCAGACTTTACACCCTATATAAAAAATGCATGCTAATGCAAAATCTGTTATTGTATCACCCTTTTAGATTTGTAAAGCCAATAGTTACAATGGTCCCTATATGTATGGCTTTGTCCAGATGTCTGGCTCACATACGTAGAGAGGTATGGTGCCTAGTAGCACAGCATATCTGTCACTTACCATTGTCACCCCAGGGGGGTCCAGTACCTGGCAGCCTGGGAACATATGAGTGACCAAACGCACTGCCTTGCTACAGCTGGCTTGCATTAGTCTCACATGGCCTACTGGCCTTTGGGAAAGGCCCATGCCTCACTTATAGTGCCTTTGTAGGGAGTGTCATAGGGCCATACTACCAACATAACACAGTCAACAAAATGCAAATGTAAGGCCATGCCGCTATATGCTACTAGCATACCTCTCAACTTCGTACAGGAAGAAATCTGAATGAAGCCATGCATAATGGTGGGATAAAGGCCAAACTATAGGGACACATTTGAAATATTGCTCTCATAATATTAGAAAGTTGATAGAATAACAGAGGGGGTCTGTAGTAGCATGGATGTCACGAAGGATGTGAAGTCTGAAACTCAGATGTTCTGTCATTATTCCCTGACTGCAACCCTGAGTTATTTGCAACAAATGTGCTAGAAAACCACAATGTTAAGGGAAACTGATCAGATATTTGAGGCATGAATCTGTATAATCAGTGCGAATCTGTATAGTTGACAGGTATGGCCACACCAGGATATGACCTTTCAGATAAGAAGAATACTGCACAACCAGGAGATCCCCAGCCAGTATACCACCAAGGTGCTGGACCTTTTACACAGCTTCATCAGTCAATTGGCTGTAGCCACACATCCCAAGTGGCTGGATTGTGCAAGAATGTCTAGCCTTTCCCTCATAATATAAGTCTGTGCATCATCCATCTTGTATGTCTCTGGTAAATAACTGTGATGATCTGATTATATCTGTCAGTAGGTAATGACACAATACAGTACAGTGTCAAACATTGCATATATCAGAAAATGTCTGCTAAAACAAACCCTTTAACTCAAGCAACTCATACATTGATAAGAGCAATAGTTACAGAACCCTCCCCCCCCATGTTTGGCCTATTGTTTCCCCATATTGGCAGCCTATCACCAGATATCTTGCACAAACAGGTTGCAAGGTATGGCTATAGCACACAACACCCTGGAATAGACTATCCCTGGAATGAATTCCCACGCTTACTATAGAAGGTCATAGTGAGCATGCTCATACACTTAGATAAGTGAAGCCCATGTCTGAAACCACATTGGAGTTGTATATATCAGTATTGTGCAAATGTCTTTGAATACACACAGCTATGTAAACCTAACTGTCTCCACACACACACATCAGACAGGGGAAAATTGCACTTTATTCATCTACTTTTACTGTATTTGTGTTTCTTCCTACTTTATTACTTTATTTTGCTTTTGCTGCCTATTCTTAAAAGTACTAATTGCATTTTTTTCTGCTGGATTTATTACTGCTTGTTAGTAGTTTGAATAAATTGTAACTGCTGTGCTAAGCCTTTTGGTTTAAGCACTTGAGCTTCAGGCCAGTTGTTTTACATTAAGGTTTGTGGTCTGTACACTTGTGGCAGGACAGGTAGCTTGCATCCTTCTAAGTTTGGAGTTGCTGATTAAAGGCTTAGTTTCTGTTATTCTAAAGATTTCTTTGTTCTGGTTTAAGCACTTGGGCTTCAGGGCAGTTAGTTTACATTAAGAAGGTTTGTGGTCTGCACTCTTGTGGGAGGTGAGGGTAGATTCTCCCCTTCTGAGCTAGGAATTTCTGGTTAAAGGCTTATTGTGCCTGCTTATTTGAACTGTTTCTTTCTGAAATTGGTGCACCTTGTTTGCTGTAGCATAGACTAGATTCAGATTTGCATCTACCTTTGTTTGTATAACTTTAGCACTAATCCAGGCTATCTTTTTTTGAAGAAGAGTTTCCCTGCACCCTAGTAGCAGGGGTGTGCAGCTGGAGTTTGTCTGATTAAAGACTGCTGGAACAGAGCTCAGTTTTGAGCTTTTTTATTGGTTAATTGGGTAAATTGTTTAAATCAGTTTGCTCATTTGCTACTGTTATATTTAAAAAAAAAGTTCTAGCTTGTTTTCCCGCCTTTCCTGTTACTAGAGTAGTCCAGATACAGATTTGCTGTATTCAGGACTGTATTATAGTTTCTGAGTTCCCCATACCTTTCTGTGTTAGAGGGAAGCCTCTCAGCTCATCAGTGGGAGTGGTAAGCACTAGGTATCCTATCTACCACAAAAGGAGTGATTTCTAGCTCCCTTTCAACTTTCTGCTTTAAAAGCCCACGTTTGCATGGGTTTGCATACTGTGCAGTGCCACTAAGATACGGTAAACTATTACCAGTGCCAGAAAGTTTACTTTTCAATTTTTCCCTTAGATCTTGCTAGTTCTCTTCTCTCTTGCATTTAACTAGCTTATTTGCCTAGCACTTCATCTGGTTTCTTGTAGCAATTATTGTAGCACACATAAGTACTAACAGCACTAACCGTTCTATAAGGAAACAGCTCCAGTACTTATTAATAATGACCATCCCTGCTGGCATGTCTAAAGGTCAGTTCCCTGTGCTTTGTCCTATTAACCTGGTGAACTTGGGCTTTCTGAGACAGCATAGCAACTGCCTCTTGTACACAGACAATCCTCTCCTCTTACTTCCCAAAACTCAGACTTGTGAGAGATGCACTTATATATCCAAACTGGAAGACATGCACTCTCCAGCCAAGACCGGAATACCTGGTCATGAGGAGAAGGTCAATACCTGCACCACATTACATGGAACACACAGCCCTCCAGTACACCCACCATCAGAGCTCTCACATAAAAACACAAACAACACACCCACCTTTGTGGAGGCTGTCAATAGAAATTTACCCAGACAGCAAAGACCTCCAAATCAGAAATGCACAATACCACAACACAGCACAAATCACAAGACACATAGCTCACCAACACAGTGTGCCCCTCACCCTAAGCCGCTACGGCAAAACAACTTGCCCAATACACTAATCATAGGTGACTCGATAGTGATGCACACTGATGTCCCACTCACTAGGTTGAATAAGGAGAAGGTAACAGTCAGCTGTCTGTCAGGTGCCAGGATTCAACACATAACACATGCACTCAGGTCACTCCCCAACAAGTGCAAGTATTGTCCATGTGGGTGCAAATGACCTAAGATATACCTCCCCTGGACTACATAAAAATAGACATGGAGGAGTTCTCGGATTATGTGAACCAGGCAGGTATGATCCTAGCCCTGAGCAGCATCCTACCATCACCCAGAATGATACCACAGTACAAGCAGAAAATGATTGAAACAATTGGCTATGTTTCTGGTGTCATTCTAAGGGATCTAGTATCTGTCTGCTTGGGATAACATGATTGACAGACCTCGATGCCTTGCCAGAGATGGCCTGCATCTGCACTCCTAGGTTTCCAGATAGTAGCTAAGGCTCTTGCCATCCCTATAGTGCCTTTTTTAGGTGGTGTTCCAAAGACCAAATTACCACCATAACAGCTATAAATAAATGCAATCTGGGGGTCAAGCTGCTCAATGCTAGAAGTCTAAATCTCAAAATACACTTGCTCGAAGCACTCCTCAAAATGGAGAACATTGATATTTGTACTGTAATGGAGACCTGGTTTAAAGCAGCAGAAGGCACCCCTGCGCTACCAGACTATAACTCATTCCACATCTTTACGCCCCAGAAAATGGACCGTAGCTCCAAAGGCGGTGGTGTCTCCATATTCATAAAGTATACGCACACCTCCAGACTAGTAGCCCAACATAACGCATTAGGAATACCTTACGTACAACTAACAGTGGGTAAGACAGCGATTCAAGTCACAGCCTGCTATAGGTCCCCAACCATGTCCCAAGACTGTCAGTCCACATTTCTAAGCACTCTGGAAACTAGTAGGGTCCAACCCAACAATCTCATACTGGGTGACTTCAACTACCCCTCCATCAACTGGGAAAACTACTCATGCACCAATACACTTGCCCAGTGGTTCTTGGAATTCATTAATTCCATGCTGGACCAGCTCATTCTTAACCCCACTAGAGGAAGCAACATTCTTGATGTGGTTATTACTAACATAGGCAACGATTGCTCAACAGTAGTGAATTCCCCCCTGGTTAGATCCAACCACAGACTAATTACCATGGAAATCCACATCTCACCCACACCACCAGCAAAGGTCACCACCATGAAAAAGCTGACTTTGGGCTCCTAAAAACAGAGCTGGCTAACTTCACAGCACCCATGCAAATGGAAAATAGGTGCGTGACCACCGAATCATACTCCAGTGCACTGTATGAACATGTACATAAATGCATGGAACTAGCCATACCCAACCGAACCAAGATGCTCTCCTCCTAAAAAAGGAAGCCAATCTGGTGGTCCCCTGCCATTAACAAACTCTAAAATAGAAGGAAGAAACTCTTGCAGAAAAAGGTGAAGTCCCAAAACTGGAAAAACTCCCTTATTAGCCTCAACAAAAAGTTGAGATCCTTCATTTATTATTATTTATTTATTTATTTATTTATTTATTTATTGGCATTTGTTAACCAGGAAAGTCCACTGGGTAAGGTACCCATTTTCAGTTGAGGCCCGGGGAGAAAAGCTCCACACAAATTACATTAAAACATACAAAAAGCATAATTAAATACATTTCCAATTTGATATGTCATAGTTGCATATAATTTTATAATCATACAGTAGAGTTCAATATTAAATAAAAGCAGTATTGCACAACTGGAAATTACAAGGAAGTTGCCTAGATGGCTTAAGATTGTATTTATGAAAATTGTATTTATGGAATTATACATAAGATGATTGTTAATGCAGCAAAGTATATAATTATAAGTATCAGATTAGAAGAATCGATGAGGTTAAGGTGTTTTTTTGTTAGGATTACAGAGGCAAGAGGGGTTTTGTATGAAGTGGCTTTTTAGGGCAAACTTAAAGGATCTGTGACAGTTGATTTGTGTTATATGGGGGGGGGGTAAATTATTCCATAGCTTTGCAATGTTGTGGGAGTATAGAGTTTGGCCAGCTCTTTTATTAGGTTTGGTAACATTAAGAAGCTGTTTGCTAGAGGATCTAAGAGTCCAAGTAGGAATATAAGCGTGAAGGATGGAAGCTGAGTGCTGGGCAGTTGATTGATTTAAAGATTAGTTTGTGGGCGAGAGTCAGTTGGGTATAACAGTGGTAGTAATAGAAGTCTAACCAATGGAAGTCTAAAATTGCCAGGCAGTGATGTGTATGGTTAGGCTTGTTAAAGGCAAATTTTGCTATTTTGTAGTAGTATGACTGGAGTTTGTTGCTGAGAGATGAGTGGAGATTGGTGAAAATAGTGCTACCATATAGGAAAGATGGAATAAGTAAGGTATTGGCCAGTTTTATTTTGGTATGGCTGTCTAGGTAAAGTTTATGCTGGTAAAGTTTTGCAAGTTTAAAGTGAGTTTTCCTTATAGTATTGAGTATATGTGTTTCGAAAGTGAGTTTGTTGTAAATGGTGATTCCAAGTAATTTTGCTGACTTTACAATTTCAATTTGTATGTTGTCTAGAGAAAATATTTTAAAGTTGGTTGGGGGAGGTTTTGTGGAGAAGAGTAATAATTTTTTTTGGGGGGGTTTAAGAGTAACTGAGCATTGTTTAGCCAGGATTCAATGGCTGTGAAAGTAGTTTGAGTAGTAGAGAGGAGGTCTTCAATTTTATTGGCTGTGGAAATAATGGTTGAATCATCTGCATATTGTACAATTTTGCTTTGTTGAGTTACCTTGTGGAGATCATTAATGAAAACATTAAAAAGAAGGGCTCCTGGAATGGATCCTTGTGGGACTCCTATGTTATTTAATTGGTACTGAGATTGTGCAGTTTGCCATTTGACTGATTGTTCTCTGTTATTGAGGTAGGAGAAGAACCATGTTAGGGAGCTATGGGAGCAACCTAATTTAGCTAGTTGGTGTAGGAGCTTTGTGTGTGATGCTGTATCAAAAGCTTTTGATAGATCTAGTAGTAGAACAGACGTAGGGAGACCAGCATCAATGGCTTTGTTCACAGTGAAAGTGAAAGATAGAAGAGTTGTGATGATACTATGATTATGGTGGAAGCCATGTTGGATGGGGGCAAGAAGTTTGTTGTCTAAGAAATGTTTAAGAAATTGAGTCTGGACACATTTTTCTAGGATTTTTGATAAAGGAGAGGGTATTGATATGGGCCGATAATTTGAGAGGTCATAGAAATTTCCTCCTTTGTGTAAGGGAGTTATAATGGACTTTTTCCATAGCTGAGGAACATAACGTTCCGAAATGGAGTGATTTATGAGTATGCTGACTGGAAGTGCAATTGTTTCAGCAGCATGTTGAAGGTTATGTTATCAGCAGCAGGAGAGCAGGGTTTTAGCTTGGTTAGTAGTTTGAGTATGAGAGCGGTAAGTGTGGGTTGGATTGTAAATGCAGGAGCTGTTGAGGTATCTGAAGGGTATAAGGAGGTGCAATCAATTGAGGGTAAAGTATAGGCCTGAGATTTGATGGGAGAAGGTTTGACTAGGTTTTGAATACCAGTGGTAAAATATATGTTAAAATCATGGGCAATTTTCAGAGGGTTATGTGTGTTGTCTGGGTTGGGGAGAGAGGAGACAGATCTCCAGAAATTTTGGGGGTTTTTAGACTGGATAGTTAAGTTATGGGAAAAGTATTTTTTTTAATCTATGACTAGTTTTTTTGCTTTATTTCTGAGAGTTTTAAAAATCATCAAAACCTCTAAAGCTAGTTATGAAGGCAGAATTGCGACAGACACTAAAAACCACAAAGCATTCTACAGTTATATCAAGAATCACCACGGCAATACCCAGATTTGCTCTGAGTTACTGCACAGTGGTACCTCCTATACTGAGCCAACAGATATTGCCAACATACTAGCTGACAGATTCAGTGCCAACTTTACCCCTCTCCCTCCCCAAAGGACCAATCACAACACCAGAAGAATGCCAGGCTCCTAGCATTACTGCAGCACAGGTTAAAGCTGCATTGTCCAAGGCTAAGAATACAGCTTTCAAGGGACCTTGACAATATCCCTGGCTGTGTTCTACATGAACTACAAAGTGAACTGGCACCACATCTTTGTGCCCTGTTCAATCACAGCCTCACTTCAGGCTTTGTCCCTACAGAATGGCGCACTGCTACAGTCATCCCTCTCCATAAAGGGGGAGCAACTACAGACCCTGGGAATTATTGCCCCATTAGCCTGACGAGCCTGATGTGTAAGGCTATGGACCTAATTAACAAGGATATAGGGAATCTCCAAACTCTGGAGCCTATGCAATTTGGTTTTGTGAAGGGTAGATCACGCCTGCTCAACCTGGTTGACTTCATTGACTCCGTCACCAGAGCTGTGGATGACTGCAAGGCAGTTTATACAGCCTACCTTGATCTGGCCAAGGCCTTTGATACCATTCCCCACTCAGGAATTATTGACAGACTCACAAAACTAGACCTCAACCCATATATCACTAGATGGGTTTCAAATTGGCTCACAGAACCCACAGTGTGAAAATAGCAGACTCCAAGTAAGACTGCTGACCAGTCATGAGTGGAGTCCCACAGGGGATGGGTCCTGGGTCCTCTCCTGTTTGGCATCTACTTCTCAGAAGTCCAGGCCAGCATGGAGGGACTCTGGCAGACCAAGTTCGCTGATGATTGCAAGCTGGGAGCAATTATTAACTCCCCAAGTGATGTCGACATCCTACAAAAAGTCCTCACTGAGACCAACAACTGGTGTTGAAACCATGGCCTTAAGCTTAATGCCAAAAAATATGTCACCATTCCCTTTGGGAAGAACCCAGTTCCTACAAATTACTACATAGATGGCAGTCCACTAAACACTGAAGGTGTTATAAGAGATCTGGGGACACAGGTTGACAGCAACCTCTCCTTCGACCACTACATTGCCACTGTGGTCAGAAAATCCTTCTATGTGGCACATCTCATTTCCAAGAGTTTTGCATCCAGGAAGAAAGAGGTCATCATCTCTCTTTACTCTTCCCTCATTAGACCAGTCATGGAGTATAATGTCCCATTTGGCATATACCTCAATAAACATCTGCAACAGCTGGAAAGGCCACAAAAATACCTCATGAAGAGGATCCTAGGCCTTAAACACATTCCCTACATGGACAGACTCAAAAAACTCCAGCTTCTCTCTGTCTCATATCATCTACTAAGAGGCAATCTCTGCTTGACTTACAAAGCCATGTCTGACCCAGCCCTGTTAGAAGTGTTACACCTAAAGAAATCACAATCCCTCCACACCACATGCTCCAGGAACCACAACCTCATCACCACAATCAACAGAACATGCTGGAGGGACAGGAGACTGCCCATGCTCTGGAATAGACTTACCATACATGTCAAGCAGAGCACCTCACTGGCCCTCTTCAAGAGAAATCTGGATGAGTGGATGGGGAATAAAAATCCCACCCAGGGGATCACTTCAGTGGCTATACTCATTAGACACACTGGGGACTAATGTCAGGTGGTATGATGCCAGGGTAATCCTACGGGCTAGGTTTGTAAAGACTCCATGGCCATTTGCTTAGTACACACCTATGAACCTATGGATCTCAGTACTGACAAATATGCGTGTTTGTGCATTAGTGTGTATAAAAGTGTGAGTGTGTAAACATGTAGGTGAAAGTAGTTTGAGGCCCTTATTACCCAGTACACCTCCCATTGCCATATTTTACAAGGGCTGGTGATGTTATTCACTTTATATGTACCTTGGAACACTCTTCACCCTATAAGCTCCATGGTGCGTGCGGTAACTGCATAACACTATAGTAGCAATGACTACATAGGTAGGGGCTCTAATCTGAGTTCTGGCAAATGTGTGTGTGTGTGTGTGTGTGTGTGTATTTGTAGGATACAGCATTTTGAGGCCTCACTCTCCCAGTACACTGCCCAATGCCATACTTTACAAGGGCTGGTGATGTTCACCTTAGAAGAACCATGGGACACTCTTCGCAGTATAAGCTCTGTAGTGCATGCGATAAATGCATAACACTGTATTAGCAATAGCTAGATAAGTAGGGGTTCATATCTCAGTCCAGGCAAATGTGTGTTTGTGTGTGAAAACTGTATCCTGTTTAGGTGTTTGAGTGAGAACTATATTATTGTGGGGTGGGTTTTACATTTTCAGGACATGGTACTCCCAGTACACATCCCAAGGTCCACTTTACAAGGCCCGCTGTCTTCATCAGCCATCACCCTTGACACTCTTCAGCCCAATAAGCCCCGTGCCGCATGCAGGAACTATGCAACAGTATGGACTGACTAACAAGATAGGCAGGGCTGCTAATCTCAGTCCTGGTAAATGTGTGTATTTATGTTTGTAAGTGTATATGACTATACATTCAAGTATTTTGGGTCCATTCTCACCGAGTAAATTACCCATTGCCATACTTTACAAGGCCTTGTGATGTTGTTAACCTTAGAATTACCTTGGGACACTCTTCGCCCTGAAAGCTTTGTGGCACATGTGATAAATGCATAGCACTGTAGTAGCAATGACTAGATAAGTGGAGATTATATTCTCAGTCCTAACAAGTGTGTGTGTGTGTGTGTGTGTGTGTGTGTGTGTGTGTGTGTGTGTGTGTGTGTGTGTGTGTGTGTGTTTGTGTGTGTATGAGAGAACTGTATCCTGTGTGTGAGATTGAGTGATAACTGTATCCCTTGGGTGACTGTGGTTTACAATTTTAGGCCATGGTACTCCCAGTACACATCCCAAGGTCCATTTTACAAAGGCCACTGTTCACATCTACCATAGAGGTATTTGTAGACACTCTTCAGCCCTATAAGCCCTGTGCCATGTGCAACAGCTATGTAAGAGTATGATTTTAGTCGAAATGAGTCTAATTCAAGTCGAAAAGTGTTTGTTTTCTGTTTAATTTAATTGTTTGGCTGCCCACTAAAGTGTGCTAGCCTGTACTACTGACTTATTGCCTTTTCTGCATTTCTGTGTGTTTCTATTTAAAAACAAAACAAACAAAAAATATTCCTTGTTTTCCTGCCTCTCCTAAACTAGTTAGACCAGTTTACAGGCCTTGCTGTATCCTGGGCTGTGTTGTAGTTCCTGTGTTGTCCATTGCCTTACTTGGATAGAAGGAAGTTTCTTAGCTCACCAGTGGGAGTGGGGAGCCTTAAATAGCCTACCTGTCCTTGAGGGAAGTGACCTCAGCACAAGAAGCTGTAGTAATTGGTCATTTTGGACCATTTCTAGCTCTTTTGAAGTTCCCTGGTTAAAATCTACCTCTGGCATTTTTTTGAAGCCATATTGCTCAGACACAGCTCCACATGGTCCTGTTGAGTCTTCCTGGCTACAGAGAACTGAAAAAAGTGACTGCTTTCCTGATTAAGTATCCTGCTGTTTTTTATATTTGTTTTACCTTCTACTGCTTACCTAGAGCAAGCTTTAACTGTTTTCATAGTTATTTACTGCATTTTTATTATCTGCACTTAAAAGTACATTTTAGTCGAAATTAGTCTAATTCAAGTCGAAAAGTGTTTGTTTGCTGTTTAATTTAATTGTTTGGCTGCCCACTAAAGTGTGCTAGCCTGTACTACTGACTTATTGCCTTTTCTGCATTTCTGTGTGTTTCTATTTAAAAACAAAAAAAACAAAAACATATTCCTTGTTTTCCTGCCTCTCCTAAACTAGTTAGACCAGTTTACAGGCCTTGCTGTATCCTGGGCTGTGCTGTAGTTCCTGTGTTGTCCATTGCCTTACTTGGATAGAAGGAAATTTCTTAGCTCATCAGTGGGAGTGGGGAGCCTTGAATAGCCTACCTGTCCTTGAGGGAAGTGACCTCAGCACAAGAAGCTGTAGTAATTGGTCATTTTGGACCATTTCTAGCTCTTTTGAAGTTCCCTGGTTATGTAACATGGGAGGACACAAAAGCAAACCCACACAAACACAGGGAGAAGATACAAACCCCACAAAGAAGGAACCCCAGCCAAGAATCAAACCTGAGAACCTGCAGCTGTGAGGCAACAATGCTACCAGTGCACCATCAAATATCAAGCATTGCAACATTTACAATCCACAGATATTATGAGGAACAGATCAGATCAAATATGAGGCAAAAATCTGCAATTTTTTTACAAATGGTGGTGGGTAGGGAACTCAAGTCTTTAACACCTGCATACAGGGTACAGGGTTCAAGCCTGAGGTATTCCCTACCACACCACCATGAGCACCTGGGGCATTTTCACACACACACAATGGAGTATGGGGGGGTTGAGTGGTAAATATCAACTTGGCTATCATAGGGGGAGTGTCTGAAATTCTTTTATAGTTCAGGCATGCTCTGATGGAGACCAGCACTTGAATTCTCATGGTTTCAAAGCCTGGCTATCATTTGACAGTAGGGAATTCTGAACAGACTGGTGTCTCAATGATGCTTATGCTTTTGGAGTTGCTCTGTTCAATAAGGATTCCATTCCCTTGCATATCTAAAGATGTCCGCCCTTGGCTAGCTATACTATGCACACTTCCTGCTTAGGAAATCATAGCAGTGATGAAACTGATACAGCTGGGATTTGACAGCCCCAGTGAGACAAGTGGATGAGTTAAAGGGGGAATGATTGATATCAACAGTGGAGGATGCGGGATCCAAAAAAACTTGAAAAAAACATAATTAAAGACTGTTGGTATATAATTGGCTGGTTACAGTGATCAGCATTTGTCTTGGAGTTACTATGTTTAGTAGAGCTGTATGGGTCTAAAGCCTGCTAGACTGCAGGTCTGGGGGTTAAGTCTCTAGCAACATTTATATAGTTATTACTTATTACTGAAACTTTTCACAACTGGAGCTGGCCAGCTGTGTGCATGTGTGTGAGCAGATATGCTTATACATGTTTGTCAGCCAGTGCATCTAGAAAGGGACTGGCGTGTCTTTACATCATTTAGCCTTATTTTATCTTAACATTGGAGCAGACTGTAGTGGTCCAACATTACATGATGAGAATCTTTTGCAGAACATGTGGCTTATTTTAATCTTTCACTGTTACAGCTTACTTGGAACTGATTTGTAGTAATGTCCTCAGAATAGATGCACATGCAATGCGGATCATCCAGAAGAGAATGAATAAATCAATGAAAACAGAATGAATGAATGAATCATTCATTGTTTTGTAGGGAAATTTGTAGAGGACAGATTAAGTTGCAACATGTTCATATATGAAGACTGAACAAGCAAAATGAGATAAACTGAAAAATAATTGCCTAGTATTGTGCTATAAGTTATCAGTCTCATTTCCCCAGTGATACCAACATCTATCTTCTTGACTCATTTCTTCACTAAATAATTATAAAGAGCTTCTCTTAGTTCTAACATTTACTACAAACTCAAGAGTTTCTTATTTAGCCTTTTCCACATTTCTAGTTTATCTCCTGACATAACCTTTTAACACATTAGTGTTGGAAACGTTTACATTTGGTTCACATTCTCCTCATGGAGGGAAGCAGTGAAACAGAGTCGAGCAGAGTAAAAGAACTTGAAGTAGATGCAATGCAGCCCTGGCTTTTAACAGCAATCAATGTGCATGGAGTGCACAGATGTGAAAGTCTTTGTTGGTAGTAGCATGCTCCCGCTGCTGTTGCTATCCATTTCAGCAAGGAGAATGATGGCACGACAAATAATCTTGCTACAAGATGTAGCCCACATGCTAGAAGTTTACTATTGGGGAGGTTTTGTAAAGTAGCTCATGGTTAACTTCCCACCTAAGGTGTAGCAGTTTCTATGCAAAAAAGCATTGCTGATGGTGGCCAGAGAGTAAGCCTGTGGCTCGTGAAAGTTTAAGATCTGATGGCAGGATGACACCAAGCCAAAATGTTACAGGGGTGTCTGGGATCATGGAGCGATTGTCAGATTATAGCTGCACTGTACGTGTTGTATGCTAGGATGTCTGCCATGTTAATGGGAGTCAGGGCTGTTTCATGAAAATTCTTTATCGTTGCTAATATGAGATAGTAGAAGTCTACTAGACACCACCATCCAGACCCGCTCATACTTAAAACACACACACACACACACACACACACACACACACACACACACACACACACACACACACACACACACACACTTCCTATCAAACAGTTAAAAGCATATCTTCACACACAAGTCCCTATCAAATAACTTCAAACACTGTGTCCCTATCAAAATGTTAATAACTTCAAACACCTACCTAAGTCCCTATCAAAATGTTAAAAGCACCACAATTACCTGTCCATTCTCCATAACGTACATCCAAATGCCCGCGCAATACTCCAATATAATCCAAAGACCCGCGAGATCTGATGAAACCCCTTCCCGACGAGAGACTCAATTCCTGACTGCTGGTGTTGCAGTCCGGCCCCGACGCGTTTTCCCAGCGAGTCTGTGCACTTTAAAAGTGCACAGACTCTCCTCATGTTTCCCTACCAGGACTGCCGGACTGCCTGGAGCATGCGCAGTAGACTCACAGTAGTCTGGACTACTGCGCATGCGCGAAGCACGAAAGTCCGTGAATTTAAAAAGTTTTTTTTAATTTCTTTTGAGGGGGCTGCAGTCCGGCAGTCCAATAGCACGGGCCGCCCCTGAGAGTTGATGAAGGTGGATGAGTTTAAATACTTGGAATCAACAGTTCAGAATAATGGTGAGTGTGGAAGAAAGGTGAAGAAGAGAGTACAGGCATGGTGGAATGGATGGAGAAGATTGCAGGAGTGATTTGTGACAGAGAAGTACCAGTAAGAGTTAAAGGGACGGTCTACAAGAGGGTAGTGAGACCAGCTATGTTATATGGAATGAAGACAGTAGCGTTGACAAAAAGGCAAGAGTCAGAGCTGGATGTGGCAGAGTTAAAGATGTTAAGCTTTGCACTGGGTGTGACGAGAGTAGACAGGATTAGGAATAAGTATATTAGAGGGTCAGCCCAGGTTGGACGGTTTGGAGACAAAACTAGAGAGGCGAGATTGTGTTTGTTTGGACATGTGCTGAGGAGGGATGCTGGGTATATTGGGAAAAGGATGCTAAGGATGAAGCTGCCAGGTAACAGGAAAAGAGGAAGGCCTAAGATAAGATTTATGGATGTGGTGAGAGAGGACATGCAGGTGGTTGATGTGAAAGAACAAGATGCAGAGGACAGGAGGAAATGGAAACAGATGATCTGCTGTGGTAACCCCTAATGGGAACAGCCGAAAGAAAAAGAAGAAGGATTGTCCCTGTAATAAATTCTATTATCTAAGATGATATGTCAAATTAAGGTGAGAATATGACAGCATATTAGAGACGTTAAAAAATAATTCCCCTACAAGCCCAGTAGCATCGCTTTTCTCAGAGGTCATAAGAGTGATTCTGCTCAGTTAATTTTTTATAATGTTTGTATTTAAAGGCTCTGAGTTGTTTTTAAATCCCTCAGATGTAGTATTACAGAAGGAAGCATGGTGTCTCTTTGTCTGTGATACTTTGTATCCTAAGGGCCTCAATAATGAGCTGCTTATAAAGTATTTAGTTAATTAAATAATTTAGGGACTTGTCTTAGTGGTGGGAATGGTTTCATATTTATGAATGTCTAAGGATGATGATGGATGTAGTTATATGTATATTGGTATATGTATATGTATGTGTATATATTTGCACATATTTATTCATTTTTTTATGCTTGTGAATATACTCTATATATATATATATATATATATATATATATATATATATATATATATATATATATATAGTTCCACTTCTAACCATCGAAATTTCAAAACATCGAAGTTCAGATAATCGAGACCAAAACACTGAATTTTGAAACGTTGAAGGTTACAAGTGTAGCCAAAAAAAAAAAAAAAAAAAGAAAAATTAATTTTAACAACTGTATGCGCCCCCCACACCCCCCCACTTTAATATTTCAACTTCGAGACCGCACTACAGTGGAGTAAAGGGAAATCTCCCATTTAGCGCTATATGCAGATGTGCTAAATGGGAGATTTTTCCGTACCCTATTTCTAGTGCCATCTCACAGATGGCACATAGACACACACAGTATGCAGGGCACCTTGGTGTCCTGCAAAAGCACAAACATTCTCCCACCTACACTTGCCTTTTTCTTCCCCTTCAAACCTTCAACGTTTTCAAACTCGATGTTCTGGTCTCGATGACCTGAACTTCGACATTTTAAACGTTTGATGGTTTGAAGGAAAACCATATATATATATATATATATATATATATATATATATATATATATATATATATATTTATTTATTTATATATATATATATATATATATATATATATATATATATATACACACACACACGCACACACATACATATATGTAGAAATAGAAATAGATATAGATATGTATTAATTTGTGTAGGAGTTTATGTCTTTGTGTCTTTAAATGATGTAGGGTTTCTGATTAGATTGGTTAATTAATTGACTGGTTAAATGAAATAATCTAGTTAAATAGTTTCATATATAAAGCTTTTTTTCAATTCCTTTTAGAAATTTTGAACCATAAAGGTATAAGCCAAGGCACTAGTTCAGAGTTTTATGCTCATTGTATGTACTACATGTGGGAGTTATCTGGATTTTGAGGTGAAGCTTTCACAGTTTACAGCTGTCTAAACCTAGTTGTCTTTTCCTGCATCTTTAAACAAGCCCTCCCCCCCATGCACTAGAGATGGTGCCAACAGATACATTTACAAACCAAGGCACTGGTCATGCAACCGGGACAAAACTGAAAAATAGCACTTTCATAACTCATAAGAAAATTAAAGGAAATCAGAAGTACAGAGTATATACTGAGTAGAATACACTTGTTGCCAAAAAATCAGACTGTGAATACAGTGCATCACTCTATGAAATTTGCAACATACTACAGAGTTCAAATCATCAGTGTCATGAAAAAGAACTGAGAGAAAGTTCTATCTCTTCTTTTATGCTCCCTAAATGTTCTGTCAGAAATAAAAAAAAGGTAGAGCCTTGTGCCTGAAAGTTGCTATGCACAATGAAGTACCCTCTTAAATGACAGCCTCTTAGTTGGACCAAGGGTTTATAAAGGAAGATGACCTACTGGCATGTACGACTGGTTGCTTAAACAGTTTCCCAAATCTACTGACCCCTGATCAACTGAAAATGGTATGGAACCCAAATACTGATAGATTTACTGCACATCAGCAAGTCAAATGGTATCAGAAATATTCAATCTAGGGATATAAATCACTTCTGCAACATCAACACAACCATTTGGACACAGGCATATCTTGCAGAGGATACCCATCCACATAAAAGAAAGTTCATTCCTGCCCATATTAAAGGGCAGCTTGGATCTATGAATGGGAAGCAGAAAATCTACACCAGGACTACCCCCTGTGCTACTAAAACACATAGGCAGCTCCTACATGGTTTATCCCATGCATGTGTGCCCTCAAATTATTTATGATATGATCCTAGTTATTCTCTTTTGGGATAATATATAATTATTACCAAGGGATGAGTAAGGCCAATCCCTGACCAAATGGGATATGTTAATTTGAGCTCAAAAAGTGAAACTGGTTAGGCTTAAAATGGACCCAAAGGCACCTAGTCTAGAGCTTACCTATGAATACAAAACCAGGGTGAAGGGCTTTAGACTGTACTAAGAAAGAATATATTGTGTCACTTGTCAAAGTCAAAATAAGTCAACTGGCAACAAGATCTGTTCACTGCTTCATTCACTTTTATTTCAGGACAAACCGAAGGCAATATGCCATTCGATGCATCTGCAAGCTTTTCCCAAGTCTTCAGTATCCTTCACTACTTTTTCCCCTATTCAGCAGGGTCAGACATCCAGAATTGATGTGGGTTGTTAAATAAGGTAGTAATACAAATGGATTTTCAAAAACAGATGACTGTCAATCTGTTTAACATTACTGTCATGACCATAACTGAATTTTTTTATATAAAACACTTTAAAATGGGACAATTTATATTACAGCTATACAGCTACACGTAAACATTTAAATTTTGCTTGATAATGACACAACTGCATACATTTTCATGTGCTTTTTTGGTTATGTAAAATAATAATTATGTCACATACTGACGATGCTATAAAAATATAAGGTAAACAACAGCATCAAGATGAAGTTATAAAAATAGTCAAAAAGAGCTTACCTCTGTGTTTGCACTTGTGTCAGGCATATTTTTCTTCTCTGCCTTAGCAGGTGCTGTTTTAGGGTCTATATTATATCCTCGAATGCTTAAAAAAGCGAACACTGATTGATCTAACTTATTTTCGCGAAACTGCAAAATTTCGAAGCAGCAGAAACTCAAATTTTTTCCTAGGGAAAGAATTTGGTTGTCCGTTTCTGTTGCTTCTGTATTTTCAGTGTTATGGTGGAAAGTTACCGGTCGGATTCCAGTAAGTGTGCGATTGTGTGGATGTGAGTGTTAGGGTGATTTAGGTGAGTTAGGGTTAGGGCTCAGGTTAGGTGTGTGTGTGATTGAGTGGACATGAGTGTTAGGGTGGATTTAAGTGAGTTAGGGATAGGGAGTGGGTGAGGTGAGTGTGCAATAGTGACTGACCTTAGGGTTAGGGTTTGGGTTAAGGTAAGTGGGTAGTTAGTGGTGTGTGCATAGTTTAGTGTAGGGTTAGGTATCAGATTTTAGGTGTATGTGTGTGGATTTCTGTTTGTTTGGTGTGCTTGTGTTGTGTGTATGTGTTTTGGATCACCGATGTTTTTCCCTGGGAAAAAAATCACTGATCTGACAGTTCGAGATTGTAAGCTTTCGCTTAAATTAGGTCGATCAATCAGCATTCGCGTTTTTAAGCGTTCAGTGATATAATATAGACCCCTGTTTTATTACACCAGAAATGTATGTGTTGCCATTGCAACATTTTCCTTTGCTCTTTTCTTAGTTGGCTCTCTACCAATAAATTATTGCCCATCATCTTCAACCTATAAATGAATCAAAGTAAACAATTGTCTGGTAAAGTTCAAAAAAACATACACTATTTATATTGACAAGGTTAGTCTCCACGAGACATAGATATTTTCAGAGGAGAACCAAGGTGGAATTCATACTGCTGAAGGGTAAACTGGCCAGAACACCAGGAACTTATCTCTTTTCCAAGGAAGACTGCTCAGTTTTTCTCCATTTGCACTGGCTATTGCAAACTCCTCAGTCTTTCTAGAAGGTGCCAGATATGCCACCTGTTTATTATAATGTCATAAATGATTTGGACCAACCAGTAAATCTTAGTCTGACCTGTCTCATTCCATTTTGATTTTCCAGAAAAAGAATAAAAATGTAAAAAAAAATAATGGAGTATAATTTTTACTTCGCTGTTTAACTGTTAGAATACCAGTTTTCCTATCAATATAGGCCTCATTGCTCTTTCAGTCTTGGTTGGAATTTTCACTTTGTGCCATGTCTGACTGATGTACTCTTGCTTTAACATCATATGCAATAAATATGCCAGACTAAATGATTTAGCCATGTGATCAAACATCTAGTAACTGATGTACAAATCATTTCTTTCTAGGTCTTTGCTGAAAATGGACCATGCCCACTCTGAACTGCCCAGTAAACCAAATAAATGTTGTTCAGCATACTGCTACAGAAACCAGCTAAACTCTGTTAGTTTGGCACTGACTAAAGACATAAGTTACATTCTTTCACTGCATACAGGAAGTGATGAAGTGAGAAAGACATAAGGTATAGGTTTTTTTTTACTCTCTGTGACTCGCATGGCCTCTGTAATACAGCCACTGTATGAGTAAAGTATGATCCTTCTGCTAGGCAAGGTTATTAGACAAACAATCAAAAATGCTATGCAGGAAAAGCTCATCCATGCCAAAAGTTCCTGTTCTCCTTCACTGTTGGCACAGAGAACATGTGGAATCCTGTACCAGCAGCCTTATTGCAGGCTAGCAGACCCTTGAGATGCCTTTGTTGGTGGTGATGGAACTCTCAGTAGAACCTTTGAAATGACACCAGAGGCAAGTTAATCAATGTGTATCATGGAAGATAGGTTTTGCCTTATTTGCAATGACATATTGGTCACTAACTTTAGTTCCTCACTGAAAGTGTCCATCTGGTCCTCACTGAAGTGAGAGCAATCCTAACAAGTAGTGAAAACTGTATTGCAACTGATCAGGTCCCCACAAACACTAAGGTTATTTGCTAGTCAATGAGTGAATAACACATTTTACACACACACACACACACACACACACACACACACACACACACACACACACACACACACACACACACACACAAAATCATAAACAGACAAACATATCCTGAATATTAACCCAAAACATTTATAAAAAGTACTAGTCAGAGACAAAGTGATAAATATATGCACATTATCTGCATGACATAGCACCTATTGTGACAGTCACCAGTCTTTGCCAACTATTTGTATTCCAGCCCTTCTTGCAGACTATTTAGTTATTCTACAGGATTGTCCACACATTTCTCTACAACTTGTTTAAGAACCTTTACAAGAGAGAAAAAAATAAATGTTGCAACTTTATTTACACTGCATTTTGAAGATTTCTTAAAGATGCTGTAAGTACTGTGCAACTAATGTCATTCAATATCAAGAGAGCCATTACCAGGTCTTGTTTGTATTTGCCAGAATGTATGGATCTAACAGCCCTTATTACAATCTGGATCCTGGCTCCATGAAGACAGCTAACCTTTACCCTGTTCTTATGCAGCCTGGCAAGGATGGTGCCCAAATGCCTGACAAAAGTCACATATTAATGAACACTGCATTGGGTGGGTGCAGTTTTAGTGGGTTTTAAGGGTTTGGAGTCTGCAGATTTGTGAATCATATGTACTGGATATGGGCATGCGGGTAAAGGTGAGTGTGCTCCTTTGTGAACTGACTGAGGTTTCTAAGTCCTTAGTCTTGGAGGCTTAGAAAATGTTCTTTTACCCATAGTGCAACTTGATATAGACAAGGTGCTCTTCATTGTAGTTAGATAGATAGGTGTGCATGTGTGTGTCTGTGTGTATCTTCAGCTTTACTCCATTGCATATCGCCTGCTCAGAGGCAATCTCTGCCTAACATACAAAGCTATGTCAAACCCAGAGCTGTTGGACATGCTCCACTTAAAGAAATCCCAATCCCTCCGAGCTACATGCTCTAGGGACCTACACCTTGTCACCACAATAAACAGAACATGTTGGAGGGATAGATTTCTGTCCCAGAGACTTCCCATACTCTGGAACAAACTACCTATCAATATGAAACAAAGTTCCTCATTAGCACTCTTCAAAAAAAATCTTGATGATTGGATGGGAAATGGGAAATTCACTCTGGGGATCACTTCTGTGGCTCTGCTCGACAGTGGCACAGGAAAATAATTTTCTTGGGTGGCGAAAGCCAGGGTACCTTTTTGGCTAGGCTTATATAGGCCCAACAGCCTAGTACCTACCTATGAACCTACCAAATGCATTTTAAGCAAATAAGTTAGCCTCCAAGTTCAATAAATATTTACATCTCTCACAAATTGAATCACTGTGAAGTAACAATAAAAGTTTTCTGGTAAATATGTAATAATTGTTACACTGCCTCACATTACCTAGTGCTATCAGGCTGGCAATAGAAGATCAGAGAGCTGACTGAGATACTGAATCATTGTGAGGCAGCAATAAAGGGTTCCTGATAAACATGAGATACTTGTTACACTGCCTCAGAATGCCTGATGCTATCAGGCTGGCTACAAATGTTACATTGTTTCAGAATACCTAGTGCTATTAGGCTAGCTACAAATGTTGCATTGTTTCAGAATACATAGTGCTACCAGGCTGGCTACAAATGTTACATTGTTTCAGAATATCTAGTGCTATTAGGCTAGCTGCAAATGTTGCATTGTTTCAGAATAAATAGTGCTACCAGGCTGGCTACAAATGTTACATTGTTTCAGAATATCTAGTGCTATTAGGCTAGCTGCAAATGTTGCATTGTTTCAGAATACATAGTGCTACCAGGCTGGCTACAAATGTTAAATTGTTTCAGAATATCTAGTGCTATCAGGCTGGCTACAAAAAGCGCAAGAGATAAGATTCCATAATGGTCAGTGCAGCCAGTGGGGTATGAGAAAATGTGACAATCTAATAACCCTACTCTTGGTATAAGACAAAAAGGTATAATGGATTGGGCAATGAAATTGTGATAACATAGGATACCCCTAAAGGATGCAAGAATACAACATATGACTATTGTATAGTCTGGATACAATAAATAATAGCTGTCATACAAGTGTCACACAAATGTAAATATGACAGCAATACATAGGAACAGTAAATTAATCAGTACTGACTGGCACATTTAAAGTAGGATAATCTTGTCCAATTATTTCAAGTACAGCAACTAAGAGGAATAGCTTCAATTTCCATAACAGTGGCACAGTCAGTGCAAATAACAATGTGGCAACAGCAATCATCAGTAGTGAGATAAAATGCAATCAATAAAATAATAGTTTAACTTTGTCTCTACATAGCTAACAGCAGCAGCAATGAGTAAGAGACTGTCTAACCCAATTAATCCAAGTCGAAAAGCTACACGTAGTATAAACAAACAATTCCAAGTGCAGTAACAGTAAAACAAATGAATACAATGCAGTAACTGCAGAGCAACAGCACAAATATCAAAGTTATATTAAACAGCATCTTCCAGTACTCTCCAGAGTAGTACTGTAGAGCAGTACATTTAAATGCATAGAGTATAGGAATCAGTAACAAGCCGTAATGCACTAACACCAGTGATTAAAAACAGCACACAATAACTGAGACAGTACATTAATTTTGTTTCCGTCTACCTAGCATCAGTAAATGGAAACAATGGAAAATTAGTTGAAATAGTCCTTGCAAAAGAGCAGTATTACCACAGATAATGCCAGTAATGAACAATAATGTAAAAGCAGCAAGACATGATAGCGCACATTAATAATACTATAGCCAACAGAATAAAAAGGCAGAGATCAGACAAAAATCAAAAGCAAACCTCAGGTTTCTGCTTATCGTAGTCATAAAAATGCAATATGGATTTATACAATCAAAAGAAATACAATGTAAATGAGTCTTGTGATCATTTACACCTTGCCAGTATCTACCCTCAAAGTGAACCTCCTCTTTCAAGGAGGACCATGTTGGAAAAGTGAAGTGTGTGGACTGATCGTATAATAAAGCATTTCAGCATTTAATTTGTGCAGAGGCTACTTTTTCGATTACCTATGTACTAGAATTTGGTCGGTTATGAAGTGATGTTTCTTTGTGTATTCCATGTTCTTTGGGGTATCATGTGCAGCCTTCTTGGTATGAATGAATTTGTGAATACCCATCCAATTGTCCATTTCCTGTTTGAAGGAACATAATGTATTGCACTGCTTATATTACTTGAGTAGATTTCCTAAAGATAGTGTTAGAGTACCCATATCCAGATCTTCAGTTATGTTGAGGACCAGAAAGTTAATTGCTATTTTGGTGTTATCACATGTGACCCACTCAAGTAAATATGCTTGCTACCCAGTAGAAGCATGCACCCTCAAATCACAAAAAAGAATGTTGTGAAATCCCAGAGGATAAAGATTGCAAGAGTTTGGAAAGAATTAAAAGATTTTTCCACCAATCTAATGAACTTACAAAGGATGTTCATGTCAGGGCCTATGGGAAAAATGCTTCACAACATCCTGGAGTCAATTAGAACTCTGAAAAAATGCAATGACCCAAGTCTAAATGAGCCCTCAGGTAGGACTACTAGGGAATTCTGGCAGATGTACTGACAAAAATTATGAAAAAAGAAAAAGGAGCGTGTCTTTAACATTCTCTGCTGACGACAAAAAAAATCCATAATGTAATTACAGACAGCTGGAACCGACAACAAACAGCTGGAAAAAATACTTGAACCACAGTATTCCTTTCTGTTTAGAAGAGCAAAGAACATGAGAGACTGGGTTAAAAGCAACGGGAAAACCATGAAGAAAAATAGTGGGACTTGGAAATGTGGACCACCCCACTGCAGCTTTTGTGAAAATCTAATTAAATCTGATTATTTCTATTGCTCCAACTCCATCAGGACTCAATAGCATCACAAGAGGTGCAATTGTAACACTCAGTTTGCTATATACAGGGCCAATGTGGATCTTGCAGAATATGTGGGCAAAACTATTAACAAATTAAAGGTCAGAATGGCCCACTGTTTAACAGACACAAGACTTAAAGTGCTCAACAACACTTTCCTAGATATGCTAAGTTGCCATGCACCACCAAGAACTGTTAGAGTAAAATCCAACTATGCCCCTTGGCTAACTCAGAAATGCATATTCCTTCTAATAGAATATAGGTAAAGTCTGGGAATAGTACCATAAAAAGCAAATCACAGATCTCAAAACTATCATTTATACAACTGAGAAGCAAAGCAAAGAAGCTAGTTAAACTCGACAAAATGAACTTCTACCACAATATCCAAATAAACATAAGTTAACCCTCAAATATTCTACACCCAGGTAAATCTACAACACCCACACCAACAACAACCAGTACCTCTGATAATATAGCAACTCAATTCAACAAGTACTTCACAGAGACTATCCTAGCCCTTTCAAACTCACAGAACACCCCCACGACCATCGAGTTTCTCAATCAGAAAATAGCACCAACTCCTTTATATTACTACCAGTCCCTGTTAGCACCATAAAAACTTCTTATGAAACTAAAACTAACCACATTAGCAGCAGTCAAGCTCCCCGCTGACTTTTTCAAGTCACTGCAGAAGCAATGGCTTACCCAATAACAATACTAATAAGCAGATCAATCACAGAAAACCTAGTACCCGGAATCTGGAAAATCTCCCACATCATACCTTTAAGCAAAGAGGGTAATTCCACTGAACTGAACAACTATCGCCCAACTGCCATTCTGTCACCCCTATCCAAAATCTTAGTGAGAGTAGTTCATACACAACTGATGCATTACATTCAGACACAGAAATTACTCTCACACACCCAGCATGGCTTTCACCCTTACCCTCTTTCAAGGAGGACCATGTTGGAAAAGTGAAGTGTGTGGACTGATCGTATAATAAAGCATTTCAGCATTTAATTTGTGCAGAGGCTACTTTTTCGATTACCTATGTACTAGAATTTGGTCGGTTATGAAGTGATGTTTCTTTGTGTATTCCATGTTCTTTGGGGTATCATGTGCAGCCTTCTTGGTATGAATGAATTTGTGAATACCCATCCAATTGTCCATTTCCTGTTTGAAGGAACATAATGTATTGCACTGCTTATATTACTTGAGTAGATTTCCTAAAGATAGTGTTAGTTAGAGTACCCATATCCAGATCTTCAGTTATGTTGAGGACCAGAAAGTTAATTGCTATTTTGGTGTTATCACATGTGACCCACTCAAGTAAATATGCTTGCTACCCAGTAGAAGCATGCACCCTCAAATCACAAAAAAGAATGTTGTGAAATCCCAGAGGATAAAGATTGCAAGAGTTTGGAAAGAATTAAAAGATGTTTCCACCAATCTAATGAACTTACAAAGGATGTTCATGTCAGGGCCTATGGGAAAAATGCTTCACAACATCCTGGAGTCAATTAGAACTCTGAAAAAACGCAATGACCCAAGTCTAAATGAGCCCTCAGGTAGGACTACTAGGGAATTCTGACAGATATACTGACAAAAATTATGAAAAAAGAAAAAGGAGCGTGTCTTTAACATTCTCTGCTGACGACAAAAAAAATCCATAATGTAATTACAGACAGCTGGAACCGACAACAAACAGCTGGAAAAAATACTTGAACCACAGCCCTCCTTTGTGTTTAGAAGAGCAAAGGACATGAGAGACTGGGTTAAAAGCCAAGGCAAAACCATGAAGGAAAACAGGGGGATTTTGAAATGTGGACCACCCCACTGCATCTTTTGTGAAAATCTGAGTAACTGATGACTTCTATTGTTCCAGCTCCAGCAGGACTTGCTAGAGTCACAAGAGGTGCAATTGTAACACTCAGTTTGCCATATACAGGGCCAATGTAGCTCTTGTAGAAGTTTCTATGTGGGCAAAGCTATTAAGAAATTAAAGGTCAGAATGGCCCACTGTTTAACAGACACAAGACTTAAAGTGCTCAACAACACTTTCCTAGATATGCTAAGTTGCCATGCACCACCAAGAACTGTTAGAGTAAAATCCAACTATGCCCCTTGGCTAACTCAGAAATGCATATTCCTTCTAATAGAATATAGGTAAAGTCTGGGAATAGTACCATAAAAGCAAATCACAGATCTCAAAACTATCATTTATACAACTGAGAAACAAAGCAAAGAAGCTAGTTAAACTCGACAAAATGAACTTCTACCACAATATCCAAATAAACATAAGTTAACCCTCAAATATTCTACACCCAGGTAAATCTACAACACCCACACCAACAACAACCAGTACCTCTGATAATATAGCAACTCAATTCAACAAGTACTTCACAGAGACTATCCTAGCCCTTTCAAACTCACAGAACACCCCCACGACCATCGAGTTTCTCAATCAGAAAATAGCACCAACTCCTTTATATTACAACCAGTCCCTGTTAGCACCATAAAAAACTTCTTATGAAACTAAAACTAACCACATTAGCAGCAGTCAAGCTCCCCGCTGACTTTTTCAAGTCACTGCAGAAGCAATGGCTTACCCAATAACAATACTAATAAGCAGATCAATCACAGAAAACCTAGTAACCGGAATCTGGAAAATCTCCCACATCATACCTTTAAGCAAAGAGGGTAATTCCACTGAACTGAACAACTATTGCCCAACTGCCATTCTGTCACCCCTATCCAAAATCTTAGTGAGAGTAGTTCATACACAACTGATGCATTACATTCAGACACAGAAATTACTCTCACACACCCAGCATGGCTTTCACCCTTATCACAGTACTACCACAGCCCTAATGTCCTTCACTGACATAACTGTCATACTGTACAATGATTTTTATTATTCTCTTGAATTCAAGTCATGTCGGAAAAGTGTGAACAGACCACCCCATCTAGCTCATTATTAAATTGTAACAAAAAAAATCCAGTATTATAGACTGTATATATTACTTGCAATATATGGAGGAGGAGAAAGTGAGGCAGCAAAGGGACAGGTGCAGAGGATTGATTTATCAGATTAGTAGAGATTAAAGGAGTTAGTGTCAGACAGAGGCAAAGTTAGTGAAAGAGATTGCTAATCACAGAGTGGGGACTAAGTTTATACAGTCTCAATGGGAGTGTGCACTGAAGAAACATTTGCATGTGATATCTTTGAACAGAATTTTTTTATGGCTATGGAACTTATGGAATGAGGAAACTACTTTAAGATTGTGGGGTATGTTCTGTGGAAGGATGCCCCACACCCCATGTGGACTTCACATCTCACTTACGTAGACATAGTAAGTTCACATTCTTACAGCTATGGAGGAAAAAAATAAAAACATGCCACATAGAAGAACACAGCAAGGATTTTTCTTTTCTGGAACATGTTATCAGAGAGTTTAAAATTCAGTAAAATAAACTGAGCAGTTGAAATTCAACCTTCACACAGATAATCCACTAACATATAGATAAACACAATCTTTATAATGTCTCTATTAGAAAGGACCACAGCCAATAAAATATCCCTATGGTAACCTAAACTAGCAAATCTCCCCAATGGACTTTGTGTAAACTTCTGGCTCTGATTTCTTTGTTTTAAAACACTGCTATGCTACAATTCACTTTTTCAATGAAATTAAAATTTCGCTGAGGAGCTTTAACTGAACTTTAGGTAAAAGACTGAAACAGGCCCTCCAGACTGAAAGTATGTTTTCCTCAGTAGGCATACATTAACTTGATCTTTCAAAGGTCAGCACAATACAAAACATTAACAGTGATATTAGACACGAGTAACTGAAACTGACCCAAAATGAAAAAAATTAGTTGTATCCATTCCAAATGCTGTGTCTACTATCTTAACATTTTTGTAAGAGTTAAATCTCAACTAGTCAGAGAATTCACATAATTATGTGGACCAATTTTTCAGTTACCCAACATTTAAGTCTACTGCAAGGAAGCACCCCAAAGCTGTAACCTTACCTTTTCTGCTAGACGGTGTTTAGCTATCTTCTTGGAAGGACCTTATGCTTCAAAGAATTTACCGCTTATTTCAACCCCGACCATAAATACTGGGGCATGGAGAGGCCCACTCTGCCGAATTTGTTTGAACTGCAGGTCAGGGCTGTGCTTATTCAGTGTGTCTAGTGGACTTTTTGGTGACATCATTTTATTCTCTAAACAAAAAAGAAAAAAATTGAAACATTTCATCTTAAATTAGAAACAATTCTTACTAGGAACTGTGATAAAAGTAGAAAGCTTATGCCTACACCAGTCACAGCTAGTGTCCCATACAAACCTCTCAGCTGTAGAGATTTTTTGCAGAATGTCCAGATTTTTGCATCATATTTTATGTCTGTTTCTCATAAAACCATGGTTTTCTGGCAAATCACTGAGGACTGTAGTCAGAAAATCATGGCAGATGTTTGAGTTTCAGGCTTCATATCCTTCAGAAAATTCAAGCTAATAGGTTCATAGATTAGTACTAAGCTAACTGCCCTTGCAAGCCATTTTAAGCCTAGCCAATTATTCCTTGTGATGGTCAAACTCTGCACCTTGTGTTTGTAAGGCAAACACCTTAACCATTAGACCACCCTTCCAACCATGCAAAACTTGTTATTCTATCAACTTTCTAAGAACAATAGTTAGAGAGTGTCCCGATTGTTGAGCTTTTGCCCCGCATTATTTGTGGCTTTGTCCAGATTTCTTGCTGTAAGAGATTTGAGGTATGATCCCATGTGCTCATTCTCTAAACAATAGCTTTACATCCTAAACAACAAAACTTTCCATGATCCATATATGCGCACACACACACACACACACACACACACACACACACACACACACACACACACACACTTATTCCTCAGGGAAAACTGGTACTTGTGAGCAACAAAATTGCTGGCTGAGAATCCTAAAAAAATCAGGAAAAAAGAACCATTCGCTGTAAAGAAGCTCAGCTGAGATTTCAGACTAATCAAGCACTAATAACTTGTTTAGTACTCAAAACCTTTTTATTGAAAAACAAATAGATGTGCACGTTTGCCCTTCCAATTTACATGACGTGGTATTTATCTGCTTTAACACATAGATCATTGTCAATTCACTCGTGCTTGGGTCATAAATGTATGTCAAAGGCTGCTTGTCCAAGCTATAATAGGATAAATCTCGACTTTCATACATGTTCTGCACATCTGCTCCTACTGGTAAGAGTAAATGGAAATTGGTATCTGATAATGTAAAGTGGAGTTTGATCTGACAAAGCTTTTTTAAGGTGAAAGCACTCACCTACTTGTTTTTCAAAGAAGTTTTCCATACTAAGCAAATTACTCTTTCTTGATTGCTCTAAAGTCTTAAGTGATGCATATATGTATGTGTGTGTGTGTGTGTGTGTGTGTGTGTGTGTGTGTGTGTGTGTGTGTGTGTGTGAACGTGAGCAGAGAAGTTTACTACTAAGTCTGTTTTCATTGTGAAACTGCATTGTTTGTGTTTTTGTTATTTTATTTCAATATCTGTAATCATTGTAGAAGTAAATAAAAGAGTATGCACACTGATACGTTTGAACTGCCAAGTAATGGAACACTAAAATGGCTGGGCAGCAGGACTACTGTGGTAGGGGGTGGGGATGCAGGACATTATATATGTTTTACTTCTTAGCGTAATTAATCTCTAATACCACTGATTACAAATAGTATATCTGCAAGGTTTGTACCTAAAACATAGAGAATCTAAAATGTCCTTCAGCTCAAAACCCTGTCTTAATCTTTCTACCTTTCATTTCCTAGGTTACTTCATTATTATTATTTCTATCTGTATTGTATGCATATGCAGAATGTCATGAAGGGTGCATCTCTTGTAATTTATGGCCAATGATTGCACAAATTGTAAAAATCATGGAACTTTTACTTTGTAAACTAGTTAATTATACTGTCCCCGGATTTACTATTCTTCCGTGCAGGGCTAGCTTAGTCCTGCATGGAGGCAGCCATTTAGGAGCAGGATGGCAGTGCACCATGCATAGTAATGAGGCGCGCTGCCTGAGCTCCTAATCTTACACAGAGCGTGTAAGATTGCAGGGGGAGTGTCTGAGAGCAGAGCTCTCAGAATATATATGCCCCCACAATGAAGAACAGCAGAAAGGGGTAAGAAATGAGCAAGACCGCTCATAGGTGTATGCATATCCCCACCAACAATCCCCCTTGTGTACAACAGTAAAAGTATACAGCAATAAAATGAACAAATCCCTTTTTTTTTTAAATCTGATTAAAGCTAGCCATAGGTGCGCAGGTGTGCCCATTGCTTAGCTATGGTTAATGCAGCTTAAATAGCTGAAGAGGATAACAAGGAAGATATATACAAATGAAGCAGCATAGCAATAGTGTAGTGGGCAGAGCATTCACCTTATGAGCAGGCTTTCCCCGTTCGAGTCCCACTGCAGCACATTCCATTTTCCATGGCAAAGCACATTATGACTAATATTTTTGTTGCATAACCCACTAAATAACATATATTTATGAACTGGAGTACTGCAGTAAATGCACATGTGAGATGTCAGTGTCATAATGAATAAAGCACTAGTAAGCAGGTTTAAGCACCAATAAGCAGTAGTAAGCATATTTAAGCACTAGTAAGCAAGCTTGAGCCCGTTTGCTCGGGGGTAAGCAATGCGCACACAGGTTAAGCAATTTTTAAGTTAACTCTCTGTAAGCATATTTAACCAGAGGTTAGCATTGCTTACCCTCGCACCAACCCACGCAAACCCGCTTACAAATGCTCAAAAGTGCCTTAATCACTCTGTATCCAACAGCCCTTGTTCTGCCCATCAACAAAATAAACAGCCATGCAGGTCTCAAACCCAGGACCCTATACACCACAGTCACAGTAGTTAACCACCAAACCATCATAGAAGCACAGAAGAATGAGGCATCAGCAAACAAGTGTTCACCATTGTAAAACCAAACTGAACCTGTGAAAGGAATCAGTATACAGACATATGTGCCTTAACCCACTACATAACATAAATATGTGAACTGGAGTAAAGCAGTAAGCCCAGAAGGCAAGTATAATTGGAATAGAGTGTTGAAGTCCCCAATAAAACACAAGGACCCCATACAGTGTACATACACATGACTCATGGATACCAGGCATACATATAAGGTGTAATGAATAATAACTCAATGCCAAAAAGGAATTGTAATGAAAAGTCTAATGTAAGCAACTGTAAGTATTGCACAGGCCAGCTTAGGAGGTGTAAGCAATGTGTAGGCCAGCTAACTCAATGTGCCCAGTGTTATACCCCTTTAAACAATACCAACCCTAGGTAAGCAGGTTTTACCATAGCCTAGTCGTTTCAAAACTGGCCAATCACGGAAAAGTGCAGGAAATCATCCCTACTTAAACCCAAGAGGTGGGAATACATCTCATAACTGGTTGTAGCCTCCCCTTGCAGGCACAATGGCAGTAAGGGGAGAAGGTGTGTGCTTTTGGGTGCAGTGCTGGTGCATCCAGGAGTCCAGAGTCATGGCAGAACTCCTTGTCAAAGACCACGAGCAGAGACTGCTGCAGGGCCAGTACCAGGGCTCCCAATATAAGGCCAAGACCTGGGACCATCTCACCCATGACCTCACCAGTGCCACTGGCATACCCTGAACTGGTGAGCAGGTCAGGCATCACTATGCTGACCTGAAGCAGCGTAAGGGGGACCTCTTGGACCAGTGTATCCAAGAGGCTAGAGCAGCAGGGGATATTCCAGTTGTGTGTAAGTATCACCCCACTATGTGTGTAATAATTGCCAGCTCAGGTATATCATGGATAGGTATGGCTAAATATTCCTCTTATGTTCCCCACAGCTGCAGTGGAGCAGGCTGAGAACCAGGGGGCCCACGTCAGTTGCCCGGCGAGGTTGCGACTCGAGGCAGGTCAGTAATACTCATGCATTTACTGTCATAGGAAATAAAACTAAAAGTAGTGGTAAATCAATTGCCTTTATAAAACCTGTATTGTTCAAGGCAAGTATTGCATACACTGGAGAATATGGCAGGAAGAGTCTCATATAGTATGTATATAAATAAAAGCGTAACAGCCTGACAATAAAGGTCTAACTGCTGGACTGCATGTGTATACTCTGGTATCATATGGTAATGTAGATTTGCAATCATGTAATAGTACTGTTGTATTAAGCACTGTTACCAACACTGTGCACCATAAATTGAATGTGTAGGAATACCTGTATATGACTTGTGTAATCCCCAGAGGCCATTTAGCACAACTGAGAGACACATAGACAGAAAACAGGGAAAATGCAGACAACAAAACCCAAATAACACATGCAACTAAGATGTGAACTGTTGTTTTGTTTAGCACATACAGCTATGGTTCAAATCATGCCAGTGGTAGTAGTCTGCATACAATATCATACCCCACAACTGTACAGATATGTCCAGAATGTCCAGTAAAGTGGCCCATATCTGTTACCTATCAACCTGTCCCCCTGGGAAATCAGTGGGATGACCACAGACGTATAAGCAGCAAACAGGAAATACAACTGATTGACACACATCTATGAGAACCAAGCTGGCACACTAGCAACTCCACTAAATGTTATGAGACTAAGAAGCCATGTATGTCCCATTTACACCCCAACTTGTCAAGCTGTGGCCAGAGTGTGTACAGTAACAGAGTGAGATGTATGTGCATAATAGTAATGTGGAATCTGGTACTGTGTGTGGGAACATTCAGGTAGTGCTAACAAACATTTCTCCCACAGGTCTGCCAGATGCCAGCACTGTGCCCAGAAATACAAGAATGATGCCCTGTACTGGTACTGTTTACATTGGTATTGTAAGGCAATGAGACTGACGCAGTTGCTCTGAATAATGAGGTATTACACATCACTGTCGCCCACACTGTCCTACAAAATATTACTGTCTAGGAGATCTGTATTAGAGTGTTGTAATACAAGGTCAGAATGCAAAAGCACAGGGGATTAATAAGACAGAAAGCAGATAAGAGATATACAGCAATATCTATATAGCAGACACAACTGTGATGGACAGTGTTTAAGTTGTAGCAGACACAGCCATAGCCTGAATCCTGGGAGTGGATGTAGGCTGCATACAGAATCATACCCCACAACTGTACAGATGAGGCCAGAATGTCCAGTATATGGGCCCATATCTGCTGCCTGTCCCCCGTCCCCATGGTAAGTCTGTGGGATGATCCCAGATGTTTAGCCAGCAAACAGGGAATACAAGTGATTGTCAAACATCTATGAGAACAAACATGTCACTGTAGCAACCCCTGAAACTGTTAGGAGAGTAATATTTCAAGTATGTCCTATCTACACTCCCATGTTGTCAAGCTGTGACCAGAGTGTGTACAGTAACAGAGTGAGATGTATGTGCATAACACTAATGTGCAATCTGGAAGTTTGTGTGGAAACAGTCAGGTAGTGCTAACAAGCATTGCTCCCACAGGTATGTCGGATATGAACACTGTGCTGAGAAATAAAGACCATTATAACCTGTACTGGTACTGTTCATTCTGATATTGTAGGGAATTGTGAGTGTTGCAGTTTCTCTGAATAATAAAGTATTACTGATCACTGTCACCCACGCTGTGCTACATAATATAACTGTGTAGGAAAGCATGTATATGTGTGTGTCAGGTCACTAAAGGTGGAAGAAGGCAATATTCTAGATATGTCCCGGCACACCAGCATGTGGTCAACACATGGCCAGAGTTTGTGCAGAAAGAATTGGATAGCTATGTGCACATCAACCTGGAATCTTGGAGTATGTGTAGAAACAGTTAGTGTTAACAAAAATTCCCTCCACAGGTATACAAGGTAAGAGGTGTGTACTGCAGGTAAAACCAGTTCATGTGTAACAATGATGACAGCCATATCACTGTCCAGACTAAGGCTATAGGGTAGTTTAGTAAGACTTGTAAGGTACAGATAACAGCACTGACTAGGAAAGTAATGTAGACTACAGGAATATACTAGTTGTTAACTGACACCCCCCCCCCCATATCTCCAACAATAATCAACATACCCACCCCTTCTGGTATGTAATGACACCTATGTTCTGATAATGTCCAATTGTTTTATAAATATTTTAATTGTTCCCATGGATGTGCTATATTGAATTATTCCAACATTGGTGGCATGGTGCCATCAATGTACCTGCATGTTGTTCTTATTACCACTGTGGTCCCATATATACATGTGTTCTGTTTGCTATGCAACTGTTCCATATCTCGTGTCTGGGTTAATGGGAATATATATGCATGCTGTTATACCTAACCCTGGAATGTGTTGACTATTACTAACCCACATATGATGATGAAATCTAAACACTATAGCACGCTTGGGAAGGTCAGTCCCAGTGGACCCACCTGTCCCACCTCAGCTGGCCATGGCACCGGGCACCAGAATGTCTGGGGCCCAGCCTGGAGGCTCTCTGTCCATTGGTCCTGCACCACCTTTGGGTGGAACCGCCTCAGGGGATGGGGCTCGCCCCCCAGGAGCAGGCACGGACAGGCACCTGTCACCCGTTGCCAGGTCAGGGTCATGGTGCATAGAGAGCTCAGCCAGCAGCTTGGTGATCTTCTACGCCAGCTTGAGGGCCGCATGTCACAACTAGAGCATCAGTCTGGCTCTGTGACTCAGCCCCCAGCACAGCCACCATCGGGGCTGTGAAGGTGCAGTGGTGACTTCCCATGGGTGGGGACCTCAGTCCCACTGTTGCCACTAGGGGACTAATGGGCTTCCGATTTCCCAACAACCCTCCCCATCAAGGTGTTTACCCCCCACATGTGTCATATACTGCCCCTGTATGCATCTTGTTTGTCTTGTCTGTTAACCTACCCAACTTACCTCCTCAAATATACCTACTACCCCTCCCCAACATCCCACTCTCACCTGAAAAAAAAGGGCAATCTGTTCCCACAAAAAAATTTCGCCCCATACATAGCTGTCAATTTCGCACAGGTGTCCACTGGACACATGTAATCCAGTCTAATTGGCATCACAACTTATTATTGTTGTCCTCAACCCCTCCCAGGGGGTTGAGTGTCCAAATCTACCTCCAAATTCAGTGTATATGCATAGCTGTTGCTGTAGAAGAAGTGGACAGCTATGGACCTTCCCTACACCCTTTATGCACATCCCTGGCTAGTTTCCCTACTGTCTTTCCCTCTTTGTGCCCCTTTTTTCACCACTTTCCTATCAACCCCTTTTTCGTTTCTTTTAAAGAAATTAGCACGGGTGAAAGTGGGAGTAATCACTTTTAAGCAGCAGTAAGTGGATTTAAGCCTGTTTGCATGGAGGTAAGCAATAACTACACTGGTTAAGCAATTTAGAAGCTGAGTATAAGAAGCTGTAACTGGAAGTTAGCAGTGCTTACCTTCATAAAAACCCGTGCAAACCGGCTTACAACTGCTCAAAAGTGCCTTAATCACTCTGCATCCAACAATCCTTGTTCTGCCCAGCAACAAAATAAACAGCCACTGTAAGGCTTCAGCACAGGGCCCTGCACAGCCTAGACAAAGAGATTTACCACTAAGCCATGTCAGGTATACATAACCCTGATGTATTCACAAAGATATCACCCAGCCCAGTCATTCAACAGTACAAAGAATGTAATCCAACATGTAGGTGTATGTGTGTGTTAATATATTAATATGTAAACAGATACAACATACCTATATATGTATATATATATATATATATATATATATATATATATATATATATACATATATAGAAATATATATGAACATATATATGTGCAAATGCCTACATCTATAGATATATATGTCTACATCTATATGTTTAAATATATACAGCAATTTATATATATGTAAGCAGATGTGTATATATATCTATGTAGGTGTATACAGACATAGTTATATTTATGTAAGTATATATATATATATATATATATATATATATATATATATATATAAGTATATACAGACATACATCTGTAGATGACAATGGGAAAATAACTAAAATATATATGTCCACATACACCGTTAATGGGGTTGAGAGGCCCCAAACAATATACGTCTTGTACGAATAGGTATACCCCCCCCAGAGCCAAACACGTTCACCCTGCAATACACTACCAAGTGTTGCAGGTCCCATAACCAGGACCTGACATGACATGGGCACAAGATGTTAACAGTACTACATCCCACCTGTATGATATCAGGCTGGTATCGGTAACATATCATGCAGTACAGTCTGGCTCCCATAGGAAATGTACAATGTGGAAGCTAATAACATCCCTAGGATACATACACCTATATGCAGATACAAATATATATATATATATATATATATATATATATATATATATATATATATATATATATATAGGATCCGTACAGATGCTCAACTGCATCTTTCACCGAATTCCAGTTTGGTGAGAACACTTGCGCAAAAGTTCTGTTCACCAAAGCAGCACTTTCGTGTAAGTATGCTTGTTCCAGTCGTACTACAGTGCGGTAAGGGAAAATTCCCTTTTCCCCACTGTAGTGCGACCTCAGAGTGAGAATATTAAAGTAGGGGGGTGTGGGGGTGCAGCCCCCCACATCAGGGGGTGCAGGGGGGCTTGCCCCCTTGCATTCAAGTAGATTTTTTTAAACATACTTTAATGAAAGCGCTTTTTTCATTGAAAGCGCTTTCGTTAAAGTGTGTTTGGTGGTAATGGATTCAGGCTTTTGATCTTTCGATCAAAAGCCCTAGATCCATATATATATATATATATATATATATACACACACATACATATATATGTGACTACACATACACACGCAGAGATGTGTACAGTAAGATACATATGTAGAAGGTGCACACAATATGGAACAGCTATTGTGCCTACAGTTAACACTTTAACAACTGGACACTGTATGAGCCACCCATACAAATCACAATCGTTGCCTGCAACATATACCCGCAGAGAGGTCATAGGATATAACACCACACACAGGTTTGTATAAATGGAAAACCTTTACTTGTGTACCATTACAGTTGTGTATGCCATGTCATATAGCTTTTCAGACACTGACATCCATATAAACAAAGTAATGCAACTGTGATACGGTTATACTAATACAGTAGTCTTGAAAGGTTTACAAATGTTGCTGTCCAGGCCAAGCCCTTTAAATAGTACAATAGTAAAAACAGACTGGGCCACAAGATTCCAAACAATCAACAGTAAGTAATGCAGGTGTATAGTTCAGTAGCCTCTATTCAAAGGCCAACTGGGGATATGATGGGGATTTCACAAGCATCAGCATCCAGGGTACTCCACCAGTTCCTGGATGCCATGTCAGCACATGTCGGTGAGCACGTATATTTCCCCAACACCCATGAGGCTTTGGCCAGCAATATGCATCTCTTCCACCAAACAGCAAAATACCCTGAGGTAGTGGGTGCAATAGACTGCACGCACATATGCATCTAAGCACCACCTGTTGAGCAGGGTAGGGTCTACATCAACCACAAGGACTTCCCTTCATCAACTGCCAGGTTATGTGCAATGTCCACTGCATAGTAATGAACGTGTATGCTGGCTGCCCTCGAAGCTATCACGATTCCCACATCTGGCATCTGATGCAGCTGTACCAGAGATTTGCCAATGGGGACATCCCACACGTTCACCTAGTGGGGGATGCTGGATACGCACTGGAGCCGTGGCTGATGACACCCATCAGAAATGCACACACACCCGAACAAGAACTCCATAATGAGGCACATGCACAAACAAGAATCATAATAGAGCATGTGTTTGGGATGCTCAAGTCACGGTTCCGCTGCCTGGACACATCTGGTGGAGCCTTGCAGTACTCACCAGCTACATGTACCCAAATTGTCCTTGTATGTGCCATGCTGCACAATATGATCCTGCAAAAACAGCTGCAGCAGGAATAGCATGGGGCAGGGCCACACAGCCCCTCACCATTGCCAAGACCTGCACAGGTACAGAGTGACTCGGAGAAGGAACAACCTGAGCCTGCCCCAGTAGGCAGAAGAAGGCGTGCGCAGTATGCCCTGGCCTTGGCAAAGAGGCAATGCATAGCACATATACTGACACAGGAGGGATCCAGGGAATAACAACTCTGTCCAACTCTCATATACAGTAAAAGGGATGCCAAACATTGCACTACTTGTGCCTAACCATGTGTAGGGAGTGTACTATGTGCATCCGACATAGGCAGCCCTGCAGCACCACCCTCAATACTGGGACACCCACAAGGTAAGTGACTCACACATGCCAGTCAGGGTGGGGGACATATCCAACAACAGTCACAGCCAGCAGGTCAGGTCTAGACAACCACAAACAAATGCTGTCCTATGGCCACTGAATGAGGCCTATGGGTAACCTCCCCCCCAGGCCTACACAGACAGACTACAGCAAGCCAGGCAGTGGGATGTCAGTTGTGAAGGCTAGGAAGTCAGAAACTAATATGTAGGCAATTAAAAGCTAAGATCTGTAGTACACTGGTATGCCTCTAGCCAGCACGATATGAATGACTACAGACTGAAATGGCATACCCGACATACCAGTACAGTCCTAGCAAATGTGTACAAGTGTCAGGTGTGCCCCCCATCCTACATAGACATATAGTAACAGTCAGGTGTGCCCCCCATCCTGTGAAGAAATGTAGAAATAGGTGTGCCCTCCCTCCATCCTACATAGAAATATAGTAACAGTCCGGTGTGCTCCCCCAAACCTGTGTAGAAATGTAGAAACAGTCAGGTGTGTCCCTCCCGCTATGCAGAAATAGAGTAACAGTCAATGCCAAATGATCGATGGATACTCTGCAGAGACAGCATGCTATCTGTCGGTGTACAATAAAAACGTCAGTACGGCAGTACAAACTACCTGGACTTGATCTACACATGCAATACAGATGGCCATACTGGGCATGCTCACACACAGAAAAATGAACGCAATGTCAGTCAGCAACATACTGAAAGGTTATACTGGGCATGTTCACACACAAACACATGAAGGCCATGTCTGCAAACACCAGTAGACCAGACATATCTGGCAGTCGCAGTTGTTAGTGCAGACACTTGTCAGTATGCAGCACTCATGCCTTGCACACATAGTGAATAGGAATACAGAAATATATGTGAGGACAACACACTATAATAAGCCAAAGGTAGACGGACATAGATGTGTGGAAGAGGGTGACTTTGACATGGATCCATTAAGGCCTGTCTGACCCAACACACAGCCAAAGGGCCCCAAACACATGAGGTGCAGATGTCACTCACTGCAGATACTAGCCACCAGTATCTGTCAGCATTACAGACTGTGGTGCACATGCCAGGTGTGCAAAATGACTGCACAAGGAAGTAGTCATCTAGCAGCTGTATACATGTACCTGTGAAATATGACCCTGTGTGTGCCCGCATGTCGCGTGTCAACCCCTAGATGAATGGGTTATGACCCATGCACACACACTGTCCTCCCCATAGCCCTACTATGACAAGCCTGCTGAGGTCATCCAATGTGAAATATACCTTTGGGAGAGTTGTAGGCCAGTAATCTCTGTGGCCATCCCATAACTGCGTACTGCTGTAGTGTGATAAGCTAGTTAGGTAGGAGTTTGAATCCCAGACTTAGCAACCATGTGTGTGTTTGTGTGCGTGTCTGTCTGGCTGTGTAGAGAGCAATGCTTTTAAGGGTAGTCACACTCCCAACAAATCAAATGCTCAACCTTGGCAAGGCTGCTGATGTCATCCACCTGGAAATACACCTCTAGGAAGATTGTAACCCAGCAATCTTTATAGCGCTTCCTGTAACTGTGTAACTGTGTAACTGTCATGTGATAAAGTAGGTGGGTAGGCGTTCTAATCCCAGACATAGCAAGTGTGTGTCTGTCTGACTCTGTCTGTGTAGAGAGCAATGCTTTTTATGGTACTCACATGCCCTGCAATTCATATGCTCAACTTTGACAAGGCTGCCGATGTCACCCACCTAGGAATACACCTCTGGGAAGGTTGTAGCCAAGTAATCTCTGTAGTGTGTGCCATAACTATGTACTACTGTAGTGTGATTTAGAATTGTGTTAGGGTTCCATCTCCACCCATGGTGGTTGCGGATGTTTTGTGTGTGTTACAATGTCTGTGTATGGAGCAATGCATTTTAGGCTAGTCAGACGCAGTACATTTCAAATGGCCTACTTTGCCAATCCTGCAGATGTCATTCATTGTGAAAAACACCTTTGGGGAAGGGGTTTTCCAGTAATACCCATGGTGCATCCTATAACAGCTCTATGTTGTAGTGTGATATAGACCTCTGTTAGGGGTTCTATACCTACACATATGGGTTGTGGATGTTTTGTGTGTGTGTCACTGTCTGTGTAGGCAGCAATGCATTTTAGGCTAGTCACACGCAGTACATTTCAAATGGCCTACTTTGGCAATCCTGCTGATGTCATTCATTGTGAAATACACCTTTGGGGAAGGGGTTTTCCAGTAATCCCTGTGGTGCATCCTATAACAGCTCCATGCTGTAGTGTGATATAAAACTCTGGTAGGGGTTCTATACCCACACATGTCAGTTCTGGACGTCTTGTATGTGTGTCACTGTCTGTGTAGGGAGCAATGCATTTTAGGCTAGTCACACTCAGTACATTTCAGATGGCCTACTTTGGCAATCCTGCAGATGTCATTCATTGTGGAAAACACCTTTAGGGAAGGGGTTTTCCAGTAATCCCCATGGTGCGTCCTATAACAGCTCCATGCTGTAATGTGATATAGACCTCTATTAGGGGTTCTATACCCACACATGTGGGCTGTGGATGTTTTGTGTGTGTGTCACTGTCTGTGTAGGGAGCAATGCATTTTAGGCTAGTCACATGCAGTACATTTCAAATGGCCTACTTTGGCACTCCTGTGATGTCATTCATTGTGAAATACACCTTTGGGAAAGGAGTACTCCAGTAATCTCCATGGCACGTACTATAACTGAGTAGTGCTGTAGTGTAATAAACTAGTTAGGTAGGGGGTCGTACTCCCAGACATGACATGTGTGTGTGTGTGTGTGTGTGTGTGTGTGTGTGTGTGTGTGTGTGTGTGTGTGTGTGTGTGTGTGTGTGTGTGTGTGTGTGTGTGTGTAACTCATATCCTGTGTGGAGGTGGTTGTGAGTGTGTGACATCTGTGGCCATTGTGGAGCGGGTTTTGCATATGTCTTATATGGTGGCCCTGCTATATATCACAATGTCTACCATACAGGGATAACAGGTGTGAAATAGCTGAGAGGCTAGGGTGCAAAGCCATATCCATACATGTGACATCAAGGCCAGGCAATCACAGTTAGCAACCCCAGTATCTCTCAGAGCACACTCTCAACCCATGTCTCACACACACACACACACACACACACACACACACACACACACACACACACACACACACACACACACACACACACACACACACACATGCCTAGGCAACAGCCAATATGTAGGTAGTACACTGCATATTGGCCACTGATAGTAACTATGGAGTGATAGCAGTGGGCTACAGAGGGCATGACACCCTGTCCATCTGTCCAGTATGCATGTACATGCAGAAAGTGCATCTCTCCCATGTTCCCCAATGGACACCTGCAACACCTGTGGTGCCATCACATGTGACCCACAAAGGACATACCATGCCTGACAACATGCCCTGTATGGACAGATGCCACTGACACCAGGGAATGCCATTAGCATGCTAGCAATGTAGGTGCAGGGTAAACCTGCTGCCCATTAACAGTTCCCACCACAGGTGGGCAAGACTGGTACATCTGACGATAATCTGTGTTCACAACATGGGCCAGACACCTCAGGTACATTTCCACATGTCACTGTACATTCATGTGGGATGTGTGCACATTCCAGACACCATCCATGTCATGGACTAAAGAACACATACATGGCAAATGATGCACAGCATTGGCCACACACAATAGTCACCCAGTTGACTGGATGGGGGATACAATACCCACCTGTGTGGGAAAATGCAGAAACTACAGCCCTGAGCCACAATGCAGACCATTATCATGTGGCCTGATGCCAAGGTATACCCATTGCCTAGCCTTGTATAGCTGTCTGGCACAGTTGACCACCACAGAACCATGCAGACATGCACCCATGCATGTCAGTACTGGCACCCTGTGAGTTTGTGTGTGTGTTCTATCATGCGTATGTCCACATCCACGTCACTACAACCCCATTGGCATACTGAAGTATGCTGTCTGATGTCAGACACCTCCTCATACCCTTTGTCCATACAACCTCCGTATGACATGTGTGATGCATGTGATACCTGCTCAGTGATGTGTTGTGGCAATCCCACTACTGATGAGTTGTAATTCTGGCCCTGACAAGTGTGACAATGTGTGTGCATCCCTGTGAAAGTGTGGCTGTGTTGATGCTGGTACCTGTACATGCGGACAGACATGTGTACATCACCTACCGTATCCCCTGTTGCAGATGTCACTCATCATCACATATATGTTCTGAGGGCTCCACAACAGATAACCCATGTGGTGCATCCAATAACTGCATAGAACTGTGATAGCACAACATAGCCCTCAGGGGGTTGATGCCCTGTGCTGGTAGGTGTGTGACACAAACATGCTTAGATTTTTTCTTTCTCACCCCTCCCTGACTTGTCTTTCCCTCTGTCTGCCTCTCCCACTCCCTCTCTGGTGGATATGTAGACCTACACCTACTTTGCCTAGGCAGCAGCATGTGTATTTTAAGTGATGCTCATGATCAGCTGATGGCCTCTATATGAATTGCAGGCCTCCCCTAGCTGATTGTATGTGGAACAGATGTGGTAACTTTATCATAGCCAATTGCATGGAAACACACTCCAATATCTAGGAACATCATGTTGGTGTTGGCCCTTTTCATTCACTGTGAGCAGGAACTAGATCTATTGTTTGACAAACAGCATCTCAGATGGATTGGGGATTTACCTCTAACAACACTGTAAGTGCTGCTATACTGAATGTGGAGTAATGTTGGTTTAACAGTGTGTGCGTGCATATGGCTGTTCTACATGTCTCAATATCTGCCATGTCAGTTCTATGTTTATGAGGAATCCCCATCTGCAGGGTCATCTGCAGACTGGACAGTGTGTTGTGCCTTTGGTTTCATGTGTTACCCATGGAGCATCTATCTGTGGACTGCAGAAGGTAGTGTGAGGATTTCAGTCTGTAGATGGTGAAAGCTGTGACAGTTACTGACTACATATCCCTCATAGGGCATATGTTGCAACAAACCCTGTTACAACAGTAAATGTATGAGGTTATCACAGTGACATGCCAATAGTGGCCCTGTGTATGTGCTTCCAGCCACAATTCTGTCAAACTTTGTACATATGTCGTACATGAAGAGGTGCATATGTGCTGTACACCATAATTAGTGTCAGCATATCTGATAACAAGCCTGGGAGATATCAGACTGCTACACATGTTATGTACAGAAGGGGTTATATTTGATGACATAACTTGGACATACTGTGGTTGTTTTTACAGTACTGAGGTCTGTGTACGTATGGTGAATGTCGACAGTGTGTGTGTATTGTTAATATGTACCTTGGCCTGTGTACAGACTGTGGTAGTTGTCATTGTCCTACATCCCATCCTATCTGATGTTACATGCTGCATCACTGTATGTTACCATATTGGCTTACATGTTTGTAGGGCCATACACAAACATGTGCCATACCACAGTCAGCCATCAGACCAAACTGTGTATCGGCCCAGTATTTGTAGGGTTAGTGTGTGAGTGGCACGTATGAGGATGGTGTTGAACAGATAGTCCGTATACTGTAATATTATGCTAGCTTGCCGTATGTGGCTGTGGCTGTGTTCTCATTGGTTGTGGTTATGCATTTTCACACAGGTGTATCTTACCCTGTGATGTGACATGCCTGTACAGCCTGCTATATATGCAGGTACATGTGCATTCCCCCATAGGAGATGTAGGCCACTGTTGAGCCAGTCTGCCTGTAGCCTGCACAGTGCATTGTTACATGCCTAGCAGCTTAGTGTACTTACCCAGTGAGATGTCATGTGCAGATACTTGCCAGATGTACTGCTGCTGCGCCACTCTTAACTGTCATGTATGTCAGACAGAGCAGTGGGATGCTGTACAGCTGTATGTCAAGATCTAGTGGGTAGCATGTGGCCATGGCACCCCTGTACCAGTGGTTATTACATGTCTGGCCAGACAGGGGTGTGTGAATGCATATCCTATGGTGGCATATGTATACCAGTTGTTATGTGTTATACCCAAATACATGGCTGTTAACCATATTGTTAGGCATGGTGCACATGTTTTGCACTAAGGGGCTCTGTGTATACCTCTGGACTGTACAGAGTGTGTCAGAATGTCCACACATATTGGCCAATATCTCTGCTGCAGTCGACAGGGGCAGTACATGCTAGCAGTGGTACTCTACTATGATGTCCTTAGGCTGTCTGTCATTAGCTAATGGCACACATGTGGAAAGCAGATGTGACCTTTCACACACACCATGTCTGTGAAGACAATCCCAATTACAGTAGCAGTAGCATATAGAACAGTAATAGTACACAAATAAACATTTTCCATTCCTGCAAACCTGTGTGTGGTGTTTTTTCCTATGATCTCTCTGTGGGTATATGATGCAGGCAATGATTGTCATTTGTATGGGTGGCCCATACAGTGTCCAGTTGTTCAGATGTGAACTGTAGGCATAGTGGCTGTTCCATATTTTGTGCACCTTCTACATATGTATCTTACTGTACATATCTCTGTGTGTGTATGTGGTCACATGCATAGCTATATATATGTAATTATATATATAGGTATATGATCTGTATCTGCAGATATGTGTCTGTGTATCTGTATCCTGGGGATGTTGATAGCATCCACATTTTACAATTCCTATGGGAGCCAGACTGTACTGCATGATATGTTACCAATACCAGCCTGACATCTTACAGGTGGGATGTAGTACTGTTAACATCTTGTGCCCATGTCATGTTAGGTCCTGGTTATGGAATCTGCAACACTTGGTAGTGTATTGCAGGGCGGATATGTTTGCCTGGGG
>NC_056729.1:1093247673-1093257502 GCF_019279795.1 Protopterus annectens | reverse complement strand
CCAATATCTGGAAACAGGCCTGATAAACACACAGAATACTCCACCTAATTTACTATGACAAATCACTTGAAATAGCAAACTACAGACCTATATCAATCTTGTCCCCTCTATCTAAAATACCTTTAGCATGTGTGCACATATGTTTGATCATGTACCTAGCAGAGAAAAAGTTACTTTCTACAACACATAAGCCATGACATATTACAGAAACAGCATTACAGACCTTCATAAACAATATTCATGACAGATGAAATCAAGAAGAAATGGTTGCACCCCTGCATTTAGGCTTCACCAAAACATTTAATTCAGTTTCATATCCCACACATTCTTAAGACTCAAGGAGCTAGGCCTCACATACAATATGGTCATTTCAATTAAAAGTTACCTCAGCCACTGAATACAGTTGGTGGGATTCCAAAATGTCTTACATTGAGCTACTCTGAAGTCTGGTGTAACTAAAGGGGAAATGTACCAAATATACAAGTGTGATAAGCAAATTAATAGTAATATTAACAAGGAAGCTCTTATACAATGGACAATGCAGTGTATGCTAATTTTTTTGTATTCTAGTCTATTTACAAATAAATAATTTGGAATTCCAAAAATGTTTCTATAATTTAATTCAAAGTTTTTGGAGTAATTAAAGGAGCAATGTGTGCTTATGTCTGAGGTACACATGCACTGTAACATTGAGAAGATGGATTTTTATTCAGCACATTCATATAATGTATGTTTGCTTTATTTACTTTACAGATAGTATAGATACACACAGACACACAGACACACACACACACACACACACACACACACACACACACACACACACACACACACACACACACACACAGTTTGTCTGAATATCATAGTGATTCACATTTCTATAAACCATATAGGTATGCAACTACTTCTCTATGGAAATGATATGTAACATACAGTAATGGGCATTTGGGGATGGCAATCAGCCTTCTCTGCTAAGAACATAACACAACTATGGATGACACAAATGTGGAAACATTTTATTTATTTATTTTACATTTGTTACCGGAAATGTCCATAAAGAACCCAGTTTCAGTGGATGCCAGGAGAGAAAAGCTCCAAGATACAATATGTAACAAAGAACAGGCACAGAAGTAAAACACAATTCACAAACGTATTCAAATGTAAGAGTAGCAGATATAATAAAACTGCTTAGTAGTCGAAACAGAAAATCAACATGATAGCAGCATTAATGTATAAATGGTTACAATCATGCGATGTTACACAAGTACATTACTGAAAATGATGCCTTTACTTGTAAGGGTAAATAATAGGAAGTGAGTAGCCAGAGGGTAGATTGGAAATTGCAGTAGTGACCACAACACGTGTCCACAAAAAGCAATATAACAGAAGTTTCACCATCTACCTTAAACATCTTCAAACGAAGCACCACAAATCTGTGTAGTACCATAATATGCAGGTTGTTATCTTATAGGTTCATAAGTTCATAGGTAGGTACTAGGCTATCGGCTGTGGGGCCTATATAAGCCTAGCCAAAAATGTTCCCTGGCTTTCACCACCCAAGAAAGTTATTTTCCTGTGCCCCTGTCTAGCAGAGCAACAGAAGTGATCCCCAGGGTGAATTTCCTGTTTCACATCCAATTGTTGAGATTTTTCTTAAAAAGGGCTAATGAGGGGCTTTGCTTGACATGAATGGGTGGTCTGTTCCAGAGCATGGGAAGTCTCTGGGACATGAATCTATCCCTCCAGCATGTTCTGTTTATTGTGGTAGCAAGGTTTAGGTCCCTGGAGCATGTGGCTCGAAGGGTTTGGGGTTTCTTTAAGTGTAGCATGTCCAACAGATCTGGGTTAGACATGGCTTTGTATGTTAGGCAGAGGTCACTTCTGAGTAAGCAATAAGCGATGGAATAGAGCTGGAGTTTTTTGAGATGGTCTGTGTAAGCCATCTGTTTGAGGCTGGTAATCCTCATAGTGAGGTATTTCTGTGGCCTTTCTAGTTGTTGTAGATGTCTTGCGAGGTACATGCCAAATGGGGTGTTGTACTCTATAATGGGTCTGAAGAGGGATGAGTAGTGAGGAACAATGACCTCTTTTTCTGGAGGTGAACCCCTTTGTGATGAGGTGTGCCATGTAGAAGGATTTCCTGACTACTGTGGTGATGTGATTATCAAAGGAGAGACTACTGTTCACCTGTGTCCCAAGGTCTCTTATCACACTTTCAGTGTTTGATAGGCTACCACCTATGTGGTAGTTCATGGGTACAGTGTTTTTCCCAAAGGGGATGAAAATGCACTTTTTGGCATTGAGCTTGAGGTCATGGCTTTGACACCAAGCATCAGTCTCAGTGAGGCCCCTTTGTAAAATGTCCACATCATTAGGCAATTCTATTATAGCACCTATTTTGCAGTCATCTGCGAACTTTGTTAGCCAAAGACCTGCAGTATTATCCTGGACTTCTGAGAAGTAGATGCCAAACAGGAGAGGTCCCAGGACTGAGCCCTGTGTACTCCACTTGTCACTGGTCTGAAGTTGGATATGGAGTCAGCTACTTTCACTGTGTGGGTTCTGTCAGTGAGCCAGTTGGCCACCCATCTTGTAACATAGGGATTTATGCCCAGTCTAGTGATTTTATCTATAATTCCAAAGTGGAGGATGTTATCGAAAGCCTTGGCGAGGTCAAGATAGGCTGTGTACACCACCTTACCCTTGTCCACAGCTCTGGTAACTAGTTCAAAGAAGTCAATCAGGTTTAGTAGACATGACCTACCTTTTACAAACCCAAACTGAGTGGGGTCTAGAGTTTGGAGGTTACCTATGTCCTTGTTTATAAGCTCCAAGATGATACATTCCATGGCCTTGCAGACCAGGCTCATCAAGCTAATGGAGCGGTAATTCCTAGGGTCCGTGGTGGCACCCACTTTGTGGAGTGGGGTAACCATCGCTGTGTGCCATTCAGTAGGTACAAAGCCTGAAGTGAGGCTATGACTGAACATGGTACTTAGGTGGGGTGCCAGTTTGTTCTGTAGTTCGTGCAGAACACAGCCTGGGATGTTGTCAGGTCTCATGGATGCTGTCTTCTTGGCTTTGGAGAGTGCAGTCTTTTCTTGTGAAGCCATGATTAAAGGTTCTTTGCATTCTTCTGGTATAGTGATGGGCCCTTTGGGGTGTGGGGGGGGTGAAGTTTGCACTGAACCTATCTGCCAGGATGCTGGCAATATCACTTCATTCTGTATATCTAGTGCCATTGTGCTGTAGCTTAGAGCAGATCTGAGTGTCACCATTGAGATTCTTGACATAGCTGTAGAATGCTTTCTGGTTGTCTTTAGAATCAGTGGCAATTTTATTTTCATAACTAGCTTTGGAGGATTTTATGAGGGATCTCAGCTTCTTATTGAGGCTGACCAGGGAGTTCCTGCAATCAGGGGATTTTACTCTTTTTTGCAACAGCTTAGTCCTTGTGGTGTAGAGTTTGTTTATGGCAGGGGACCACCAGATTGGCTCATTCTTTTGGAGGATAGGATCTTGGTTCTGTTGGGGATGGCAATATCCATGCACTCGTGTACGTGCTTATACAGTGCATTTGTATAGGATTCAGCAGCCATACCTCTATTTTCCATCTGTATGGATGTCTTCCATGTAAATGTATGCAATGTCACAATACTAAGGTTGTATGTACCATGCAAAAGTGTTTCCCAACACCAACACATGGTAGGAGAATTGCAGTCAAATAAATAAACAAATCACGCATAAAATGAGACAGTCCAGCATGTCTGATATAATAGATATGTGGACATACCTTGATACCAGGAAACTATACTATGTCCGTATGTAGAAGTAATAATTTCTTATTTGCAGACTGTATGTTGTATAGATAAGAGTGGGAACTAAATAAGACAGGCTTCTAACTGTCTTTTTAAAATCTGTAAATCCGATCTCATTAGTCCTAAACTTGCATACCAACACATATGTCTTGTTAGCTACTTTATTTTCCATCTTTTCTTCTAAACTGTGGAAGCTTCCATTTTAGTAATCCCAAACTTGCATACCTAGACATATCTCCTGTTAGCTTCCTTATTTTCCTGTTTAAAGGCTATAACGCAGAAATGCACTACTGTGAAATATAGTGCTCTACTTATGTTGGCCAAACACAACTTAATGCAGCAGAGTATGGACAAATGGCAGTTTATGTACTCAATTCAACCACCAAACAGTCCTAATTATTTTAATCTCTCTCTGTCCCAGTGTACTGAGAACATAGTATGTCTGATAATTGCTGCTACAAAAGTTAACATAAGTTCACTACCAAGGGAACTTCTATAGCTTAATTTCACCTCCAGTTCCAAAAAATATCAAAGAACCAATACCTTCAGTTAAAAAGGATGTAAGGCAGTTTCCCAGAATGAAATTAAACTTAATGAAATATCTTGTTTTCCCTTACTTCTGGATCAGTGTGTTCTTTACTGCATGCAGTGTTGAATCTGCTGGAGGGGCATCCACACCCGCAGACTTTATACTGTTGATGGTGAAGCTAAATTAACACATTAGCTTATTTTACTCTAACAGTCTAAAATTTCCATGGAAAGGCAATAAAAGCCCATAAAAATAAAATAAAGTGCTATGATCATGTTGAGTATTTTAAATTCAAAGACCTTGTCTTTGTATACATAAACATTCTACCTCAATGATTGTTTCTGTGGTAAACCATACAGCGGGAGTACCTGCATTCCACTGAAGTAACTGATTGGCCCTCCCCTCATCTCAGTTGTTTCTTCAGCTACCATAGCCTCATTTAAAGCCAAAGTCACTGCAATACTGCCTGTTGCAGTTAACTTAGGTGTATGTTAACAGCAAACTCACAGCTTCCATTACTGTCTTTAAAATTATCAGGACTTGTCTAACATCCTGTCTTGCTGAAGCTTTACAGATTGTTTTCCTGGTATTTACTCCACTGTTGGCCAACACACTCCATTCAGCCCTTCAGTCTATTCCCCTACCCTACCCTCAATTCCCACCCACGACATCTATACTTACACCTTACTTACTCTGCCTCCTCTACTCATCCTGCTAGCCTGTACCTAACTACACTGTCCAATCTCAAACTGTTCTCATATACCATCTCCACCCACTTTTGTTTTAAATTTCTTCTGACATCTCACTCCGCTCCCTCCCCATCAAAACTATCTATTCTCCACATTATTATCACTGCTTATTAACTCACCTTACCACACTGCAATATTTTTATAACACTAGCTATGTTGATTCCCTCCTGTGTCTTGTGCATTCATCCTCTTACTCTCATTTCTAACATCCCCACCAATGGGAATAATAAATAAGTACACCTCAGCCATTATTCCATCCTCACACATCTTCCTCCTAGCTACTCAAAAATCTCTTCAAGCTTAGTTCTGAAAACTGCATTCCATTGTTATAACCCCAAAATATTAAAAACAATGTCAGCCCCAATATCAAGGTAATACTTCTACCCATCTCTGCTACAAATGCAACAAACAAACCATCTGTCTCCACCATAGAGCAATGTGGTGACATCCACCCCAACCAAGGTCCCAATCAAACTCCAAACCAAAGAATACAGCCCAAAAGTTTAAAAATAGTCAATATAAACCTTAGAAGCATATGCAACAAAATTTCAGATCTTTATGCATGGATAACTCAACAAAACCCAGACAGCCTAGCCACAACAGAAACATGGCTAAAGCTTGATGTAAAATATGCTGAAATTCTATCCCCTGGTTATAATATTATTAGGCTTCATAAAACACAAAAAAGGCAGGTGGAATAGCTATCATTTTCCCATATATGCTCACAGTAACTCCCTATACAGGCACAATCCCAAATCTGGAAAATCAGAAATTCTAATCTCATTCCTAAAACGTAACAGAGCTAAGAGCATATGCATTGCTGTTCTATATATCACCGAAGAACAGAACATTCAATACTTGAAAACATACTATACCGGATAGCAGATACAATTACAATTGAAATTATCCTCCTGGGGGATGTACACATTGACTGGCAGTCTTTATACACAAATTCAGCAATTTTATTTATTTATTTTATTTTAATTAACATTTGTTTACCCAGAAAGTCCAACTTGGAACAAAGCCAATTTTCAGAAGCGGCCCTGGGAGAAACGCTACAGACCCATGTCTTTGTAAAGTGGGAGGAAACTGGAGCAGCCAGAGGAAACCCACATGAATGCAGGGAGGACATGCAGACTCCACACAGAAGTCACCCTGGCTGAGAATCAAACTGAAGAACTTCTTACTGTGAGGCAACAATGCTACCACTGCACCACTGTGCTGTCCAATTGACAGCACAAACCTCTTTGGATTCAGTTAAGTTATTAATACTCCAAGAAAATATGACAAAAATAACTCCCAACAGTACATCTTGGGCTGGATTCTGGTTACCAACCCATCTGATTTTTACCTCCGTAGGTAACCTACCAAATAGGGTCCCTATCATATGATAGAAAACTCATTTGATGGAAAATCATTTGGCTGAAACCAAAACATAGAAAGCTCAAAACACTGAAAACTCATTTGACTGAAATTCAAAACACTGAAAATGCTATATGCCCTTTTCCCCCACGGTAGTGTGATCCTGGAATTAGTACATATAGTTAGAGGGGGTGTGGGGGGCATGGCCCCCCACTTACTTCATACATTTTAAACCCTACACATGGATACTTATAATTACAATGAATAACTGTTTGGAGAAAACAATATTTGCATAAACTATGTGGGGAGCTACATCCCCCACACCCCCCATTGTGGTGGGGCTGTGCCCCCACACCTCCTAACTCCAGGATCGCACTACCATGGGGAAAAGGGCATATAGCATTTTCAGTGTTTTGAGTTTCAGTCAAACGAGTTTTCAGTGTTTTGAGCTTTCTATCTTATGGTGTCAGTGAAATGAGTTTCTATCGAATGAGCTTTCTATTATTTGATAGGGACCCTACCAAATACGCTAAGTAACCACTTGCCAGCTTATACCCACAGCAGTATTACACAACTCTAGTTACCTTGCCAACAGGCAATAAGCTATAAAATGGCAAGGATCCATCTCTGCATACCTTCCCACTTCCACAGGAGTCCCACAATGATCCTTCCTTGGCCCTCTACTATTCAATATTTTTATCAATAACTTACACTCATCTTCTTTTGAAGGATGTGATTCAATATGCATATGGCTCTACCATCATCTGCTCTTCAAATACTTTAATTCACCTCCAAGAAATGACTCAACAAGCTGTCATCTCCAGTGATACCTGGCTTACAAGAGCACAACTCCTAATCAACCCTGCAAAAAACAAACTGCTCCTTTTTACCTCAAAAACTCACACATACTGTATAATAAAGCATCTTTCAAAATCTTTTCAGCAAAAGGCACTGAAATTGAATTAGTCTACTATGCCAAACTATTATTTATTTATTTATTTACATTTGTTAACCGGGTGGTGTCCGACTGGGCTAGTAGCCCGTTTTCAGCGGAGACCCAGGGAGAAATGCTCCAGAACATATGAGACATATGATATAGACATAAGATTTATACATGCAACAACAAACAACATTACAAGAGTTGACTAGGATAACATACAAGAGTTGAATAGGATAACATAATCAGACTTGGATTCAAATAGTCACTCCTAGTTAAAAAAATAGCAAGGATATGTATATTAGGCAGACGAACAAGAAACAGAGACTGATTCATACAATATTAGGAGCCATAATAGAGATGATAACCTTAAATTTAACTTCCACATCTAAAGCAATATCAAGAAAATCCATAAAAAGCTAGGCATGTTATACAGAAGCAAACATTTTCTGAGTACATTCACAAAAATTACTACAGCCATACCATAACTTCTGCCCTCCCTGCTCTATGGAGCACCAATTCTAACCAATTTACATTCCTCAATAACAAAAAAAAAAAAAAAACACTTGAAAGCTGCTACAACAAAATTACCAAGTTTGCTACTAAATCATCCTCCTTTACCCATCACTAGAAAGATCTTCATTTCCTTAGCTGGCTAGAACATCTCCTCCACCACTCCTGCATTCAACTTATAACAATACATAAAATCATACACAAACCATTAGCCTGCCCCGTTAATCAACATATATTATCCAAAAACAACTCAGACCAGAAGACAGACAACTTCTCACCATAACTAAACAATTATACAACGACTAGCAATTAATATTCTAAAATGAGCACGCTGATTGGCCAGCTCAACCAGCATGCCCGTTGTAAATCCCAGACTATACCAACGGAAAAAGGTCCAGTCACCCAGACTTTTTTCCGTTGATATATTCTGTCAGTTTTTATTTTTATAGTTGTTTTAAAAAATAAACAACTATGTAGTCCAGACTCCGGACATACGAGAGACAGTATGGGGAAAATATGAGGAAAATAAGGCACATTATTTAAAATTAAAGACATGTACCTGATTTACCTTGTATTTCCTATATTCAGTCTCTCTCCTAACTGCCCCAAACTTTTTTTTTTTTTAATATAAAAAAAAAAAGAAAAAAGAAAAATGGAACAACAAAGATCTTTTCTCAGTTGCTTACTTTCCCCAAGCACTGATGTACTGAGTATACGTAGGAATGCAAGTCCCAAATGCATGCACAGTACATCAGCTAAATTAACTATGAGATGTCCAGTGGTGGAAGGACAGCACGCCGCTGTTATACAAAGAAATTATTTAAGAAAAGTAAGTATTTTTTTTCTTAAATAATGTCATTGTATAATAGCAATAACCCACATCTGAGTGTGGGTAATGCTAGATTTACTTTGCACTCGTGACCAAACCACACCAACCGTGGGTAAACCTAGCATTACCCACACCCAGAGGTGGGTTATTGCTTAAATCTCCTGGACAAAGCCTATAGTCATACTCAGTATCAAAAAAAAATTTAACTCCTTGTTTACAACCACCAGAACTATTTCTAACTTACCCACCTTTAAATGCTCAAATGAATTTGAATTCTTTAAATGCTCAAATTAATTGAATTTAAATGCTTAAAAGAATACTTTACTAAATCTTGGGCCTGCTCTTCTAACAATCCTAGCTGAACTTATTCACTATACTTCACTCACCCCTTCAACCTAAATCACACATCACAACCCTCTCCAACCTCCTACTTCATTCCTTTCTTTTCTTTTTAACACTACCTTACCTTATCCACTTCATCTTTGCAGACCCTTCCTCTACCTTTTTCTCTTTCTTCCCTACTCACTTAAGCTACCCGAAGACACCCTACCCTGCACTATTTTTATGATCTCGTTTTCTCTCCATCCTTCTCCCTTCTATAACCAAAATATGAATACCATCTATCATACTAAGACATCAAAAAATTTCCCCTCACTGTTTCTACCATTTCATCTGTAATATCTATTTAAATATCTTATTAGAATTGTTTCAGGTCACATTTAGCCTTACTAGTTTATGTAACAAATAATATGACTAATGAGTTTTCTTTCATATATTTTCTCCAGCTCATGTTATTATTTTTAAATGCACTCTACTATGATAGGTTTGTTCTATGTTTTTCATACAACAGTTTTCACTCCTGTGTTTTGAAGTGTAACATGATACTTTGTCATCTAAAATATATGTACTTAATGTTTTGTAGTATAACATTATACTTTGTGATTTGAAATATCTGTACTTGATTTTCTGAAAGATTGTGATTGTGGAGCTTTCCTCACCAAACCTTGACTGACAATGGACACTTTCTGACCTACTTGGACTTTCTTGGTAAACAAATGTCAAATACAATAAATAATAAATAAATAAATAAAA
>NC_056729.1:1093077673-1093240173 GCF_019279795.1 Protopterus annectens | reverse complement strand
TATATATATATATATACATATATGTATTATATAAATATATATATATATATATATATATATATATATATATATATATACATATATATATATATATATATACATATATATATATATATATATATATATATATATATATATATACATACACATCATCTTGAGAGAGTATAACCAATATCTTTGATTGTTCACTCAATGCTTAGTGAATATATTGGTCTATCTAATTAACAGCATGGACTGGCAGCCCTGATAAATTAACAGGAGATTTACAGGAAGGATAACAACTCACAGAACTGATTTCCAGTGTAACCGATTCCTTACTAAAAACTGTTAGAAGATTTTGATCTTGGAGAAGACTGAAAGTATCCCATAGATCTCTTGCATCTAGCATCTGTAGTAAATGTTTAGGGCAAGGGAGGTCCTAGAGTAATAGTTTCTTACAGAGGCTATAAGGATAAAGATGAACATTGCTTATCTATGATGAGACTTCAGAAACTTGACAGATTAATAAACACATGGAATGTAAGTGGGGCATTGTAGCAATAGTGGATGTAGAAACTTCTAGACAGCATCTGGAAGTTCAAAGCTGTACACACACAAAAAAAATAGATAAGGTGGTTTTATGTTGTTACACAATGGTCTTGCTATTATTACCTGTCTGCTTCCTTGTCTTTTATGAAGGTGGTGTCAGGTCTGGGGGAGGGGTGCTAATACCTGTGTAAGTTTCAGAAAATGTTGAACTTATTAATTTTATATCTAATGCTTCATTGTCGGTTGTATTCGACAATGAAGCATCAGATACATTGTTAACAGTATTAATTTATTTGGGTCAGGAAGGGGGGGTATTCATAATTATTTACTCAATGAGCACTCGTCAAACCATCTACATTTAAAGGATGATGCATTTCTTGAGGGGATCTTTGGAGGAACTCTAGAGCAGAGAAAATGTTAGCGTAATGAAGAGAGCAGTGACAAGAGGAGTCGGTGTGCTGTAGGAGGTGAGCATATTTATGTGCTTTGAGATGTTTCCTGGAGGGGAACTGATAAATATTTTATAGAGCCAGAGAAGATTTTGTGCTGCTGTGTCTCTCCTATTATATTCTCATAGGATCGTAAATTAATACTAGGCTAACTGCTCCTATGGGCCATTTTAAGCCTAGCCAATTATCCCATGTGAAAATCAAAGCCTGTATCTTCTGTGTACCAGGTAAACACCTTAACCATTATGGCAACCTCACACCTACTCATGAGCCATGATTTACAAAGTTAGTTCTCTTAATGAATGTACACCTTATTTGTTCTTGCATTGGATATTGGGATCTTACGACCAATGTATTAATGGTTGGGGAGGGGACTGGTAGTTGAGAGGTATCGAATAAACAAGAATGCTAAAAGTGACAAAGCCAGGAACCTTCCTTTTCTTTTCTTTCTGTTTCCATGTATCATACCCCTCAACTTGCAGACACTGAAACTAGGAACAAAGGCCCTTGAAAAGTTGGTACACTCAAATAAAATCTGGATATCAAATTAGTATGAAATTTGAATACCAAATGGCACATAACTCTTCCCGCTCCCAGTAGAAATTTAAGATACTACTCAGAAACATGATTAAAAAACAAAGTGACAAAAATAATGGGAAAATATTAGCACATTATCGCAGAGACAATGCAAAATTTGTAGATTTTAATGAACTGTATTGAAAACTTCTATTACTCAAGGTCATTTATTTTTGCATCTGAAAAAGGGAGATGTAAGATGCATGTCCTCTTTCTTTAAATTATTGCTGCCATTACTATATCGGTGATGTAGTGTGATTTTCTGTGAACTAAGATGGCTTTAAAGATCATGTGATGAGGGCAGATTTAGAAAATTATGTGAAGGGGTAACTCAAGCCTATAAATGGTGGCATACCTCCAGAAATAGGGACATCCTGTATAGGGGTAAATCAGACCTGAAAATACCAAAGGTCTATTGTGTATGTATGTATGTATGTATGTATGTATGTGTTTATGTATGTATATATGTATGTGTTTATGTATGTATGTATGTGTTTATGTATCTGTATGTCTATGAATATATATTTTGAAGCACTGCATTTCTTTATTCATATACTTAAGAGATATGTCTAGCAGTAGATATAGTGAGAGTTTGTGCTGAGGAAGTGAAGGGGAAGGGGAAGACACACCCTACCAGGCCATCTACATCTCATTTAGAGTTGGGTATGTACAATGAGATCATAAGTTGACTTAGCAGCAAGTTCATTCAGGGAATGCTACAGAAAAAAGGCTTTCAGTTTAAATTCTGTTATGGGTTCAAGTAACAATGATATCATTGTCTGTGTTGGGGAGATGGTACCAGAATAAGACTGTAGATTTAGCATTAGGATGGAGTATTTGTTTTGTTTTATGGTTTTGAATTAATATCATTAGTGGCTACAAATGTTGGTCTAACTACTTGGCATCAGGACAGTGCAAGGTTAATCTTTATCAGGTTGTTGATGTGCATGTGGTATCCTTCAATTCATTAAACAGTTTATAAATGAGAGACAACTGAGGCAACAAGGAGAAGTATTTATCTAAATAAGTGGGTTTTTGTCCATCTGTAAAGACTGACTGTGTGGAAAAATTAAACAAGCACTGGGGTAGAGAATGAAAAGGGTTAGCATGGGCTCTGAAAATACATATAGGCCTGCAGAGGTCAGCCAAATCATAGGGCATATCCATTATTCCCATAGACATATAGGTGAGTGAAGAATCCTAATGAGTTGACAGAAACTGAACAACCCTTTCAAATGGGCCTGTCCCCAGGATATGCAAGACACAGCACTTCAGTACCAAATTTTAAAGGTGACCGTAATCCAGACCCATTGCACAGAGGGATAAACACCTGACTGCTCTCCAGATGACCTTTGTTTAACTATCAGTGTGGGTGCTGGAGGTCCTGGGTGGGGGAGGATGGATGTGATCATCTGACTCTGTATCATCCGTCATGGGGGAAGTGAGACTGCCTGTGCTTGCTGCATTAGCTGCATTAAGAGCCTAACAAGCGCTGTGATGCAAGCAGTATGTTGCGTAGGTGGTTGCACATATATGAAATTGCACAAGCATCTTCTGAAGGCATCCATTATTGAACTCACAAGGCTACCACAGGGTGGTGAGAGTTAGGATGCACTCCTTGGCATCAGATTAATGATGCACCAGTGTCATTAATCTTGTCCATGGAAAAAGGTCGGCACAGACACTGAAAATACATATAGGGCAGCAGAGGTCAACCAGATCATAAGACATCTCCAGTATCCCCATGGAGGATGAGTGAAGTATCCTAGTGAGATGGTAGAAAGTAGCCAATCCTTTCAAACAGGCATTATTACTTGGTACTGAGCCCTGACTAACATCACATGGCAAAAGCAGAGTCTGTAAAGAATTGAGGACTGAAATCAATCTTTGAGCCCAATCTGTTAAATTGGATTTGATCCAAGACAGAACCAGTACATCAATGTTACAACAGATACAGTCAGTCCAAAAAAATGTCTTGTGATCCATTGGGTCAAATGATGTAGGCAGATCACAAAGTATTAATATAAAGTATATTCTTTGTTTCTCTGATCTTGAGGAGATAATTCATGATCTCTACCAGTATATTACACAATGATGTCTTTGAAACCTAAATTGATAGGATTCAGCATATCCCAGATGGCCATGTGATCTCCCAAATGTAAGGTCATTATTTTCTACAGAACTGGTGATGGGTCAGAAGTTATTCATATCTATTGGATATGAATTAGTTTTCTTAAGGATGGGAGTGACCAAGACTTCTTTAAAAGTCCCTATAAACTTTCTTTCCTCCAAATCTCTAAATATAGCTTAGTTTTTTTTGTTTTTTTTTTGTTTTTTTTTTAATTGTGTTTGTTAACTGGGTAAAACATGGAAAAACAGTCATCACTTATCAGCAATGATCCAGGAAAAGGCACACAGCTCTCAAGTGTAAACTGAGAAAATAAAACCTAGTATTACAAGATGAAGCTCATTTGTAGCTCATAGCCTTAACCCTCTAAGATGAGCTGCCAAACAGTGCCAGACAACTAATTTTAAAGAATACCAAACTTAAAACTGCAAGTCAGGAGACTATACATCTGAAGGGCCAGAAATAACCAATACACAAAGGTAAGATACAGCCCTCTGACCACCTTCATAGAAGACCAGAAATCATTTGGATAAATGTTGCCCATCATTGACAAGATTGTTTCGTATTTGGATATATCGTAGTCCCGTATGATGATTACTAGAGGGAACTCTCCTAGCTGCAGACACTTTACCTATGAAGAACCTATCCATCCTAGATCACTGTTAAGAAAAAAAAAACTTTATGCACTTGTAGCAAACTGAGATTTACAACTTGTCAACAGTTTGAAAAGGTTTGGTCAGACAGTACTTTGCCACAGAAATTTCTTGGAACTGGAATTTTATTTATTCATTCATTCCTTCATTCATTCATTCCCTTCACTCATTTATTAAATTATTTATTGCTTTTATTTACTGCAAAAGTCTGACTGGGCACAAGTCCCATTTTCTGTTGAGGCCTGGGGAGAAATGCTCCTTTTTGCAGAATGAGTAGATGGCAGTTATATAAGATTTCCGTAATAAAAGCACATACATACATAGACTATGTGACAGTTGATCAAAAATAATAAAGTCACATACATAGAATAATAATAATATGACGTTAATGAAAACATGACTGTTAAAGCAGGAAAATAATAAAATATTAGCCAATATTAAGCTTATAACAGTACAGTTCCTTTAAAAGGAATCAGTTGTAAATAGATAATGAGTAGAAGGCAGTTAAGTAATTACAGGATGAAGATGGTTACAAATTATTTAGGAGTGTTGAGGAGGTCAAGGTAAAAGGGAGCTTGAGGTGGTAGTGGAGAGGGGTATATGACAGTCAGATAGAGATTGTGAAGAAGTAGTTATATTATGGCCTGTTACATAAAAGAGCAGTGAAAGCAAGGGTCTTTAGATTATCCATCGATGTCGCATGCACACAGCTGGCAACTAAGTAGGTAGGACTTTAGTTGAGTTTTAAATGATTTTAGGGAGTGTTTTGACTTCTTATGAGAAATCCCTCAGTGTAAGCCTATTTTCCACACAACAATCCACCTTCCCCTGCTGATTCAGTCTTTGTCCTTCCATTTCTCAGTCTCTAGAAGCATGGTCATTTCATTTTGTGTGATAGATTGAACAGATTTGGTGTACATGAACTGGAGGATTAGATGACCTGTGTGAGCAGAAGTGATCCCATAATAGGATGCTAACAGACAGTTAAGGTAATCTGCACACATTTGACAGCATCAGTGTACACTAAGGTCATAACATCAAGGGATGAAAACCCTTAAAGTGACATTAGTGAATCCACTAAGTATCAGCAATCCAAAAATCAGAGAGCTGATGTTGGGAATACACAAGATTTTCTAACCAAGAACGAGCCTCAGGGATTCTGTGGCTATGCCCTCTGCCATCTGGAAGACCAGGTCCAACTTGTGCCCATTGGTATGAGTTGCAACACTAATAGCCCTATGTCCTCTGTAATCTGGAAGGCTTTATTATTAATATTATCTGGTACCTATATTAAGAATGGCAACATCATTTTTGTGAATGGCAAGCAATTACAAATGCGGGGCCATTTTTCTTGTGATTCGACTCGAGTTGTGTATTTAGCTTGCTGCGATTTTTGTCCGGGATTTTATGTGGAGATGATTAGTAGAAAATTGTGGAACAGGATCTATGAATATTTAATGGATATAAGAAATGGAAGAATGACAAATGCATTATACAGACATATTAATAGTTGTGGTTTACATAAGTTTTTTTTTTTTTTTTTACTGTACTTGAACAGGTCAAGTTGGATTCCCAGGGTTACGTTGTGGATGAGCATCTAGCCAAAAATGAATTGAGTTGGCAGATTAGGCTTGATACCAAAACATATCCCGGTTTAAATTATTCTGTTTCCATTTCTTCTGTCTTGAAGTTGAAAAAAATCTAGCTAATTGATGTTAATTATTTTAATAAGTGAGTCGTGATTTTTTGGTTGATATTTAAATGCTTTTGGGGTCTGCTGTTTAGTTCTGATGAAGTTCTGTTAATTGCTATACTGGAACAAAAGAGCTTAACTATTTTATTAAAGTTTAGTTTTTATGTACAATTTTATATAATGAGCCAGAGTGTTTCACCACAATTTTGTTTTTGGTTCGAAGTTTGTGATTCTTTTTGGATTTCAGTCATTTATAGAAGTGCAGTGCAGAAAAGCCACTTGGTTTAGGATCCACAGTCTACTACTCAGGAGGAGGACAGCCTAGAAATGGTCTGGAAGGCTTCAGAAGACAGTGAAAGATGGTTTATATCAGGTCAGACCGAACAGGATATGAGGACTACCTGTGTCCACATGGGTGGGACAACAAGAATAAAGAAGGAGAAGCTATTCCAGATATCTGTCTGGCAAATGGCTTGATGGTGACCAACACATGGTTCAACAAGTGAGACTGTCACAAGATCACATAAAAGACTGGCCAACATGCAACTCAGGTAGACTTCCTCCAAGTCTGGAAAGGGGACTGGGGTTGAATAAACAAGTACAAAGTAATTCCCAGTGAAATAGTCAATCTGCAGCATAGACCACTGGCTGCCACAATCAGCAGCAAGCAGTCATCAAAGAAGGTTCAAAGGTCAACAGAGACCAGGAAGAAAGTCTGGAGGTTGACTGGAAAGAAAGCAAAATAGTTCAAGGAATTACACAGGACTCTAACACTTCAAGAAGAAGAAGAAGAAAAGAAAATAGGTGGAGTTGAAGAAACAGCACGTGAGGACTATAGAACATATATCCAAGGGGATCCAGTATCTGTCTGCCTGGGATGACATGGTCGACAGGCCTTGATACTTTGCCAGAGATGGCCTTCACCTGTCACCACTGGGTTTCCAGATCCTGGCCAAGACTCTCGCCTCCCACATTGTGCCTTTTTTAGGCGATGTCCCAAAGACAACCCTTCTAATATAAAAGATCTGTCAAAAAGCAAATTGAAGGTCGTGCTGATTAACACTAGGAGCCTAAACCTGTAAATGGACTCACTGGAAGCTCTCCTTGCACTGGAAGATGCTGATGTCTGTGTGGTTATGGAAACTTGGCTCAGGGCTGCAGAGAGCATCCCTGCCTTACCAGGCTATACCTCATTCCACACATTCCGACCCCGAAATGAGGTTGGGAAGACTAAGGGTGGTGGAGTCTCTATCTTCATCAAGGACATGCACACCTCCAGACTGGTTTGCTAGCACGATGCACTGAAACTACTCCAGGTACAACTGATAGTTGGCAAGACACCCGTCCAAGTTATAGCTAGCTATAGACCAACACTCCATGACTCAGGAAGCCCAGTCCTCTTACCTGGATCTACTAGACTCCATCAAGGTAGCCCCTAACACCCTGATCCTTGCTGACTTCAACTACCCCACCATAGACTGGGTGAACTATTCTTGTGCTAATGTACTGTCTCAATGATTCCTCGACTTCATCAATTCTAATGCAATAGACCAGCTCATCTCATCCCCCACAAGGGGAGATAACATTATGGACTTGGTTCTCACCAACATGGGTGGCCGCTGCACCACTTCCATAGTATGTCCTTCCCTAGCTAGATCAGATCATCGGACTGTCTCATTCAAAGTTTCCATCCTACCCAACTCCTCCCCCCCAGCTGAAATCAAGTTAAAAAACTTCTCAAAAGCTAAGTACAACCTCCTAAGGGAGGGTATCTGTAGCTTCACACTACCAATCCCCCAGAGGATGCAGACAACTATGCTGAACAGTATGATGATACATACCCAACAGAACTAAAACCTGCTCCTGAAGGAAACACAAACCTGTTTGTTGGACATCCTCTATCAACAGGCATTGCAACAAAAGGAAGAAACTGTTATTCAAGGGTAACGGGGAACAAATTCCAAACTGGAAAAACGCCCTCCTTAGCCGCTACTGGCTTCATTCCAGCAGAGTGGAGAACCGCCATTGTCATCCCCTTGCACAAAAGTGGTGCCCCTACTGACCTTGGAAACTATCACCCCATTAGCTTGACAAGTCTGATCTGTAAAGCCATAGAGAGTATTATTATGGATCTCATAAACAAGGACATAGACAATCTCCAAGCACATGACCCCACCCAGTTCGGATTCATCAAGGGCAGCTCTTGCCTGTTGAACCTGGTTGACTTCTTTGAGACTGTCACCAAGGTCCTGGATGAGGGAAAGTCAGTATATACAGCTTACCTTGACTTGGCCAAGGCCTTTGACACAATTCCCCACTCGGGCATCATTGAAAAGCTAACACAACTTGGCATAAATCCCTATCTCATCAGGTAGGGTGGCCAACTAGCTCAGTGACAGGACCCTCAAAGTCAACTAGGCACCTCCACCTCCAATAGCAGACCCATCACTACTGGAGTTCTACAAAGATCTGTGTTGGTATACCTACTGTTTGGCATCTATTTCTCGGAGGTACAGGCAATGACAAAAGACCTGTGGTTGACCAAGTTTGTCGATAACTGTAAGTTGGGTGCTGTCATTGACTCCCCAAATGATGTGAACATACTGCAAGAGGGTCTCATAGCAACTAATGACTGGTGCCAAAGTAATGGCCTCAAACTAAATGCAAAAAAAGTATCCTCATACCATTCGGCAAAAACACGACCCCTACTGATTACCACATCAACGGCAACCCCCAAGCACACAACCTGTGGTGAGAGACCTGGGCACTAAGTTTGATAACAACCTCACATTCAACCATCATGTAGCGGCAGTGGTCAAAAAAGCCTTTTACTTGGTTCATCTCATAAGTAAATGGATTGCATCCAGAAAAAAGGATGTTATTACCTCTCTATACTCCTCCCTCATTAGACCAATAATTGAGTATAATGCCCCATTTGGGATGTACCTCTCCAAACATCTGCACCAACTGGAAAGGCCACTGAAATATCTCACAAAGAAAATCCATGGCCTCTAACACCTGTCCTATGCAGACAGGCTCAAATCACTATCACTCTACTCGGTATCATACAGATGGCTCAGGGGTGATCTGTGTCTTGCCTACAAGGCAATCCCAGACCCTGCCCTACTAGAGATGCTCCATATCTGTAAGTCTAACTCCTCATGCATTACCCGCTCAAAAGGCCTGAACCTAATATGTGACATTAACAAAACCTGCTGGAGTGACATGTCTGTCTCCCAGAGGCTGCCCCATCTCTGGAATAGATTTCCCATACTTGTCAAACAGAGCACTTTGCTGACTCTCTTCATGCACAACCTTGACAAGTGGATTTGAAATCACAAATTTGTCCTAGGGTTTCCACCTGTGTCCCTCACTGACAGGGGCGACAAGTGCTGACTGAAGTTTATTTTGGGGGATAAACTCTTGGCTAGGCTTGTAAGGGCCCAAGAGCCATTAGCCTAGTATCCTCCTATGATTCTATGATCCTATGATATGTGGCTGAGCCAGGTTAGTAATGTACATAAGTAAAGCTGGAGGTGGAATGCAGAAGTCCAGGAAGTCTTTAAAAGAAGAAAATAGTGGGATGTAGAAAAGACAGACCAGACTAGAAGGAAATGAGTTGCAATAGCAAAGATGAAGGTATCAGAGGCACTTTAGCAGCTTCTGAAAAGTGAGTTAGTAGAATGCATAAAGAAACTCTATCAGTTGCAAGGCAAAGACAGAAAGATAAAGATGACAGTCAGACTCTCTTAAGAAAGAACGCCAGCAACAATCTGCTCTTTAGTCTGCAGGATATCAAATCAAGATGGAAGGAGTACTTCCAGCAGCTTCTGAATGAAGAAAACCCCACAGAAGCTCTACTGCCCCAGACACAGCCTATGATGAAAGAAGATGGGAAAGCCATCCTAAAAGAAGTAAGAACAAAAAATCATGGAAAGCAGCAGGCCACCTGAGGTCCTGATCTTTCACCCGTAACAAATTCTACAGTATTTACTGATTTTGAGAGTAAAATAATGGGGTGCCATGAATTTCAATGTGGCCCCTTCAATTCCCAATTTTTTCAATTATTTTATTTTATTATTTATTTTTTTATGTAAAGGTTTTGAAATGATCTCTGACATCATCACACACTGTCAGCGGATCCTGCAATGACTTCAATGTGTGTGATGGCATCAGAATTGGAATTTGGGACAGTACTGTTTTGGATGGTTGGTGGTGGTGGAAAATAATAGCAGCAGCAAGCAAAGCTAGACTAGCACCTGCCTTGTGAACAATTTAAGTTCTGCAACTTGCAGCAGCAGAGTCTGTCCAGCACCCACCCACCTGTGCCTGAAGGAATCAGGTTCATAGAATCTGGCAGGATGAGAAAATTGACTTACTCTGGCAGCTCAACCTCCTCCTCTAGGACTAAGTAACTAAAAGTAAAAAAGAATTAAAAAACATGCACAAAAAACTGCATTAGATACGTTTCTGCAGTCAGCTGCACAGTGCACACTTTTGTTAAAAATAGTTAACTTTGCCACTTCAGTGTTTCATGATGTGAGTGATTTCAGAAATAGAACTTAATACAGTACAGTAGCTAGCCTGGAGTCTGGACAGTGTGACTTACTGCTTTAAATGAAAATCATGATTTGCGAATCTGACTTTAAACCAGGAAGCAGGGCAGGAGCTGAAAATGTAGTACAACCCACTTCACTTGCAGTGGCATAGCTGGAGAGAGCAAGAGGGGCAGTTCATACTTTTGGATTAATTAAAAAAAAGCTGTGTTACTTTATTTTGTTCATTTTTTTTAAGAATGGTCTCTTCCCACCATTCCATCTGGTAGCAGCATGTCAAGTATGCACATCCTGTCCATCTGCATAATTTTAAATACAGCATGTTTTGCTGCCAGTGAGTGTTCCAGTAAGTAAAGAGCTCAGTTGTTTTGCAGAGCAATGTGTTCTTACTGCAGTTGTGTATACAGCATTTACATACGTACAGAGCTGAATGTTCCTATTGCAGTTATTTGAGAGGAATGTTCTTATTGTAGTGCAGTGATTTGAGAGGTATTGCAGTGCAGTTGTTTAGAGGTGTGTGTGTGTGTATGCATATGCAAAATGCCCCAGTTAGGTATACCTGGTGGTTAGGGTTACTTAGGCTCAAACCCTGTACCTTAGGTACAAGAAGCAAGAGCCTGAATTCTCTACCCATACCACCACTTGTGCTTCAAGGAGTTATAGCTCTCAACTGTACACATTTTTATAAAATGTCTGGAATGTTTGGCTCATACTTTTGGTCTGTTCCTCTTATAAGTTGTGGTTTTCTGGAAATAGGTGAGAACTGAATTCACTAAATAATGATAGCCCTTTAAGTTTCAGTCTTCCTATCTTTCAGGAAACACATGGTAACACATTTTATTCTAACAACTTTCTAAGATTATACAAGTAATATTTAAAATGTGTCCCCAGTTCTGGGCCTTTGTCTCCCCCCCCCAATAAATTTTGGCTTTTTCCTGACTTCTTGTGAAGCATGGTTCTTCAGGGGTGGAGATGTTTAGTGCTGCTTATCATATGTCTGATTATATTATATTATTTTATGTCTTAGTATATGTTTATGTGCATTGCTATTAGCATACAGGTAGTATACTTGCTTTTGATGCAGAAGGCTGTGGGTTCTACTCCCTCAGTATGTAGATGGATTGCCGATACTGTACTGTGTTGTACTTGTAAAGGGGGTGGATGCTGCAGTGCTGAGAATGTCCTCCTTTGGCATTGATACCTAGTAACTATGAACCTTTTATCAGTTTGCCATCCATTCCCTACTGAAATATTACTAACTTATCATTTTTTAATGTAACATAGGCAATTTATTCTTCAAGGCCAACAGGCACTTTACTTGTAGATGAAACAATGAAATATAAAGTTGTTTGCTAGCAGCAACCTCTTCATTAGTTACAGATCTCTTTAATGTAGAATTATTTAGATGACTTTTACTTCTCCAGAGATTGTGCATATTTACTGATACTGGTGGATTGTAGATGTTTGAGCAGATTTTTATCATGGAAATGTTCTGAATTGGACAGTATTGTCATTATTGGTTCATGCAGTTTGCTTCATTGTTTACTGGAAAAATGTTAAAAACAAAAAATTAAAACATGCTCTAACAGTACTATACAAGGAATATAATTTAATACAATTAGGAAAGAGTATTAAAGAACACATGTATGTTTCATGTGCAAGGAGCCTATGATGAATGCAGCTCGAAGGTAATCTTTATCCGCCACTGGCCAGGTGCATTTTCTTTGAATGTGGGTTTCAATGAATAAATGTTTGAAGGGCAGAGAAATTTTAATGCTAAGTCTATTTTCATTTTGAGACTGTATTGCTTTGCTTAGCAGATGTCTATTAGTGTTTGTGCTATAAAATGTAAAATAAAAGTTTAAAATAGAATCCAAATAATGATTGTAGAAGTAAAGCACTATGTACATTACAGTGTTTATGGTAAATGGAGCGAAATAGCCAAGTAATGGGACACTGGAATGGCTGCAAGGGGGAGGGCTGTGAATGGGGGCCCCATTCAACCATGAGTTTGTGAGGGGAGAAGGGTGGCAAACTCAAAGACAGCCCTGGGCAGCACAAACTCTAGCTATGCCACTGATCAGTAGGCCATGGAGAATGACTTTTGGAGGGCCTAGCAAAGTATAATATTCTTTTGCTAAGATTAGAATATTGCTTACCATTAAATGCCCTACTTTTACCACAAAACCCACAGATTGCAAGTCACCCAAAGAAAATTCTAAGGTTCTAAGGTTCATCATCTTCTCCCTTCCCAGTAAACATCATTGCTACACATTTCAAAAAAATGATTACCATTTACTACATGGTCTGGGGCTATATTTTGGTTGTTTGTTCTACAGTTTGCATTTGAAAGTTGGTATCCTACAATTCCACCAGAGTGGGTGGTGTTACATAATTATGTATGCAAATGTTATTTTTATCAGCATACAGATGTGTACCTATAATTCATGGACCTTTGTCCTGATTTTTGATGTTACCAGGTTGAGAGGTATGATAAGGTCACAACAGATATGACCAAGATGTTGGGTGAGCAAGGAGAAGAAATACCTACTGAAGGTAATCAAAGCTATATGAAAAGAAAGGCATATTTCACATGACTGTAGAATAATCATTATTGCCAGCATTGAAGAGCAAAGGGGACATTCACAACTTTGGGCAGTATGGCGGTATCAAACTCCTGTCACACTGTATGAAAGTTGTTTGGAGATTGTGAGTGATAAACACCTATGCAGAGTAGTAGAACATAAGAAGGGAGATGTGCAGTACAGATTCAGGTGAAGATGCAGCACAAGTGACCCACTGTTTGCAGTGAGACAGATAGAAGATGCTAGAGATGAGGAAAGGGTTCAACTACTGAGCATTCCTAAACGTGAAGAAGGCATATTACAAGAAAGTTGATTTAGGCAGTGCTGTGGTGGTTTTAAGTCCCAGAACACTGGTAGAAATAGTGCAGGGTTTGCACAAGGACCCGTTGACTGAAGAATGTAAAGTGTTTGGCCTCAAAATGGGGCCCCAAGTGGTCATGGGTGCACATAAATGTTCAACTTGGAGCCCACTGCTGTTCATACTAGTGATGGACTAAATCAGCAAACAGGTCAGAGGGGACAGATCAACAAAGCCACTGTATGCAGATGGTGTTGCATTACAGGCAGACACTGAGCAAGAACTTCAGAAAAGGATAGAATAATAGAATCCAAAACCGAATGCACATGGAATTAAACTAAGTACTGATAAGACACTTGTAATGGCAGAAAATGGTGGAAATAAGAAGAAGTTGAGAACTGAGATAGAAGGGAAAATAGTGGAAAAGGTTAACAGTTTCAAGTATCTGGGATGGATGGTTGAACAGAAGTGAAGCCTGAATGTGGAGGTCAAAACTAGAATAAGAGGGGCTGCAGCCAACTGGCACAAAATGTCAGAGGTGGTATATGTCAGAAAAATGCCAAAGAAGCAAAAACTATGGTAAACAAAAGAGTGGTTTGACCAATTCTGTTGTATGGTATAGAAACCTGGGCATTAAAGCAGAGCAGCTGAGAAGGCTAGGGGTGATGGAGATAAAGTGCTTGAGAAGGATGGTAGGATGCACACTGCTGGACAGACAAATAAATAATGAAATTAGAGCAGAAGCCAGAGCAGCTCTGATTGTAGAATATGTCAAAGAGAACAGATTACAGTTGTTCAGGCACATGTGCAGAAAAGCAGAATACAACCTAGTGAAGAAGATTTGGAACAAACAGGAAGAAGGCAAAAGGAAGTGTGGTCATCCAGCAAAAAGGTGGATGGATTGTGTGAGGGAAGACTTGTAACAATCAGCCATGAATGTCAAAGAATGTAGGAGAGTGGCATCGATTAGAGGAAGATGAAGTTGACATGGCACCCTGCCCCATGTAGAAAATGGGAAAATGGAGAGGGGTAGTGCAACCCTTGTAAGGGGAATTAATGAAAATTTATAAAGTTTTGCATGCATGAAAGACCACAGTGTTCAGTTGCCAAGAAATCTCCCCTTTCGTCTCTGTAACTGTTAGAATGATGCTGAATCTGTCAAGCTATACAATTAATGTAACATTCTGACACCTTTGAATATTAGTCAGGTCCAATGATTTGCATTACTGTCTGTATATATATATATATATATATATATATATATATATATATAATATATTAGACTTGACATGTAAGACTATCTTACTTTCAGAACTTTTACAGTAAACTGTTGTAAAACCCATGAATCTTGTTTATTATTCTCTTTTGATCTAGAATGTAATGATACTGCATGTAGTTGTGAGAAAGGCTACTTGTGGGGACCTGAAATCTGTAGTACTCAAGCATGCTACAATACAACAGTACAATCAGGCTGTGACTGTATCAAAAATACTTCAATGGATGGGGTCTGTGAACCTATTGTACCAACAACTACAACAACAACTACTACAACTACAACACCGACAACTACTACTACTAGACCAACAACCACAAGTACTACTTCTACTACTTTGACAACTACTACCACTACACCAACTACCACTACATCAACTACTACTACACCAACTACTACTACTACGACTGCTACCACCACAACTTCAACAACTTCTGCTCCGACCATCACCACAACATCCCCCACTACAACCAAACCACCAACAGGTAAAAACTTTTAACTAAAGTTTCTGCCAAACTGAGCACATGTTTTAAGGATTTAATGTTTGTGTGTGCATGTGTGCGTGTGTGTGCGTGTTTGCATTTTTTTTCAGAAATACTATGTAGTGAGCATTTATTTTTATTTAAACAATAATGCACTTTCTGAATCAGGGTTACCAGCAGTATAACATGTTAGAATATTTTTTTTCAGAAGTATGTTTTCTCATATGTACTCTTACAGGCCAGTGGGACATTGAATAAAAATCTATGATACATACTTTGTTGATATCTTTAAAGGGCAATACATATGTTAGCAAAAGAGGGGTCAAACAATAAATCCATAGGAAATAAGTTGCAGAATAAAAGTATTTTTCATTTTCTTGTACAAATAAAACATACCCATGCAAATTATAAGCACTGAATAAGTGTGATAACAAGAAAAAGTAACCTGTACCCACAATGTGCTGGCTTTAAACCCACTTTCAGACTCAAAATGTACTATGTGTTTAGTCTCACCAAATAAGAATAAAAGGAAACATTGGTGTCTTTGAAATAAAAACTTTTCTTTTCATGGAATTTATGATACTCCTGAGTCAGAGTATATTTAGCGAAGAGGGCTTGGGGGTAAAACCCTCTCATTAAGGATTGTGGAAAACAGCACAGAACCACCATACAAAAACATTTGTTTTAGATAAATTCATTAGTAGTCTTTTATTATCTATTTTATGCATTTCCAACATTGCCAGTAGTCATTGCTTCATACTTACTTTGTGTTGTTTTGAAGATGTTTGAGGAATCTTCATAAGGCTACATTGTCATGTTTATTTCCTTATTGGTACTTAACATTCATAAAAATATAAAAAAATTGAGAAAAAAATTGGACAGATGGGGCAAGACAAAGGAACAGATTGGAGTTAAAGGGTATAAGGAAGAGTAAAGCAAAAGCATTACATTCACAAACCACGATGGTAGTATATTTATTTTAGGATGCTGATAGATTTTGCCGCTATACTACTTAACATATGAAGGGTATATCAAGGAATATCACAGTGGTACTTCTATATAATGAAGGGGTCAAACATGGCCATCTGAACATGGGAACATGGATAAGATCTTAGGAAAATGCTAACTAAAATTTGGGTCGATAATGATATCGAGAATAAAAGCCAGCACAGATTTATGGCCGAATAACTCTCAATAAACTATAGTTCTATGGCTGGATGACAGGAAAGGTTGTCAGAAGAAATTACATAAATCTGATAGATATAGGCTGCCTCAGGTTAAGGTGTTCAACTCTATCAATCACAGACACGATCAAATGATGGCCTAGGCAAGCTAAAGGACCAGTACCCCCAGCCATTCCAGTGCCCTATTACTTGTCTCTCTCTCCTCTGAATCCACAGAGAGGCCTCCACCCCCACTGGCAGTTATAGCACTTTGTTGACTGTATACACTTCTTGTTATGAAGAAATTAATACTTTGCTGTAAGCCTTGGATGACCAATTCTCAGCAATGTTTTTTTTTTGTCTATCACAAGATTTTGGACAAATAAATGTGGATTTTACCTCTGATATTGTAACAGCACAATGCATTTATTAATTCATGTAGTCTGCATTTGACCATATGAGAAAAAGAAAATGTACATTTGTTGCAGAGCAAATATTATGAACATTATTCCAGCTATCTGATTGTAATACATAAAAACTCCAACAAATAGCTACAATAGGTCTGATGTAAAACTATAATATTAGAGCATCTTCTGTGTGGAGACATGCGTGAATGGGCATACCTTCGTTGAAGGTTGTGCATCACGGCTGGCAACTCGGCACGTAAAATAAATCTACTGCCAATCATTAGCGGACCAGAGTTCCACTGTGGCGGCCCCTAACCGGGAAAAGCCAAAAGACACAACGACATAGTACTGAAAGCCAAATCATAAGTTGAATTAATTATTTTCTGTGTACAGATTATCCTTGCAGAATAAGTCTTTTTCTATAGTCATGGATTATCCCTCCAGTAACTATTCAGAAATCATATAAACTACCTAAAAAGTTGATTTTTTGCAGCAAAGTATTTGATCCTTTTTAAACAGATTCCTCCTTTCAGATGAATATTTCCTGATTGGGATCCCCTCTAATATGTGACTGGGTATGCTTCTGCTGTTTGTGATCAAAATTCTGAAACAGTAATGTGTTTCATATTTTTACACACACACACACACACACACACACACACACACACACACACACACACACACACACACACACACACACACACACCAACACAACACACACACACACACACCGCAACACCACACACACACACACCGCAACACCAACCACACACACACCGCAACACCAACCACACACACACCGCAACACCAACCACACACACCGCAACACAACACAAACACAGCAACACACTCACCACAACACACACACACACACACACACACACACACACACACACACACACACACACACACACACACACAGACACACCACAACACAACACACACACACTTTTTCTCACCACAAAGTAACCATTTCTGACTGTGAGCATCTCCAAGTGTTAGCTATGTAGAAATTTCTATACCAGCAGGAAGCCTCAGTCCTAGACAAAAATAAAGAATTTCCCCATTGGAAAGCAGCAACATTTGATATGTTACAATATAGGCCACTGTTCATCAAACAAGTCACTGTACTGTTTATAAGTAGCAATCTGACTTGGATTATACATCCTACTCAGAGCAGACATATTGCCTTCCCACTAAGGCAACATTTTATCTGTTAATATGAGGCCCATCATGGTCATAGCTTTCTAGTCAGAGTGATACACAGTTGCTAAATTATAATGTTGTACAGACTGAGCACTAAATCAGGAATTCTTTTGTTGGAGAGGCCCCTCTGTGCTCTTGTGGGAGGAAGGTACAGTTTGGACTGATCTAATTGAAGGTCACTGTAACAGGGCTCAGTTTTGAGCTTTAGGATTGGTTAATTTGTTTCCAATTATTTCCTTGTTTGTTATAAAAGCTCCACATTTGCATGGGTTTACACTTGCTTTAACAAAGCTCCAGTGAGTTTGGTAACCTGCCTCTGCTCCACTGATCTTCCAAAATTACTGTGTGATCAATGAATGCTAAGTGCCTTATTTAAACTGTTTTCAACACTTGTACTGTGTTTTAATTGTATTTGCTGCAATTTCATCTGTTTTTTATTGTTTTCACTGTGTGTATTTAAAGTGTTCTGATTCTTGGTTGCACTTCTATTTGCTGTAGCATAGGCTAGATTCAGACCTGCTGAATCTAGTTCTGGTTGTACAGATGGAGTTCAAATCAGGAAATCTTTTGTTGGAGAGGTCCCCCTGGGCCCTCATGGGAGGAAGGTACAGTTTGGACTTATCTAATTGAAGGTTGCTGTAATAGGGCTCACTTTTGAGCTTTAGGATTGGTTAAATTGTCTCCAACTGTTTTCCTCTTGTTTGTGCATAGTGCACCTTTGCACATTGATGTGCAAAGGGGGTAACCCTTGTCAATTATAGATGCAAAAGTTAGTAGCAATCAATTTTTCCTTAGAAGCGGCACTCGGTAGGACCACTCCTTTTCCTCCTCTACTCAGTAACAGGTCTAAACCTAGCATTATGGATGGTCAGACTACCCGTGTTTCTCCTGCTGACCTGTTTGATATGTGTCTCTTGAGATAGTGCAGCAACTGCCTCATGTACACAGACAACCCTCAACTACTAAATCACTCTAGTACAGAGTGCATGAGATGTATCTACACCAAGAAGCCTGAAACCCTGCTCTCTCATGCACGAAACAGTAACACTGAAGAGATTATCAGTTTACACACCACAACTCATGCACAAAGCTTCAACTCAACACATAGACCATTAAATGTGAAGGTACTCTTCAAACATTTACCTAAACACCACAGACCTCCTAAGCACAAGGTTGCTACACCTGACACAGCACCCAGAGCACTCAAGACACATAACAACCAACAACAGTGTTGCACCAACTAGACCCCTAAGGCACAATTTTCTTGCTGTTGGACATTGTATAGTCAGACACACTAATGTCCTGCTCACCAGGTTAGATAAGGAGAAAGTCACGGTCAGGTGTCTGTCCAGTGCTAGGATTTGTCAGATCACACATGCACTCAAGTCACTCAACAAGAACCATTATGACTCAGTCATAGTTCATGTTGGTGTGAACAACTTGAAATGTACCTCACTGGACTATCTGAAGAGAGACATGATTAAGTCCTCTGAATATGTGTCCCAGGAATATATGTCCCTAGCCTTGAGCAGCATTTTGCCCTGACCTAGAATGATGCCATAAAATAAACAAAAAATGATTGACTTTAATAATTGTCTTAATTTCTGGTGTCATTCAAGGGCAATCCATTTTCTGTCAGCCTGGGATGACATGGTTGATAGACCTCACTGCTTTGCCAGAGATAGTCCTTACCTGGCACCTCTGGGCTTTTGGATGCTGGCTAAGGCTCTTGCCTCCCTTATATTGCATTTTTAGGCAAGGTCTCAAAAACAAAACTTCTGATTTGAAAATATGTACCATAAACAAAATAACTGTTATGCTACTGAATGCTAGGAATTTAAACCAAAAGCTGCCCTCTCTGGAAGCATTCCTTTCCTTGGATGGTGTAAATTGCAAGCTACAATGCCTTACACACCTTCAGACTGCAAAATGAAAGTGTGAGAACAAAAGGTGGAGGAGTATCTGTCTACATCAAAGATAAATACTCCTCCATACTGGTTAGACAAGATAACTCTATGGAGCTACTGCAAATTCAGATTACTGTGGGTAAGACCCCCCCCCCCCCCCCTTGAAGTCATCACTAGTTACAGATCCCCATCCATGAACCAAGATGCTCATGGATTGTATTTGGCTTTACTTGAGTCAATCAAAATACAACATAACACTCTTGTCATGAGGGATTTTAACTACCATACTATCAACTGGGAAAACCTATTCAAGCCCTAAATTACTTGCACTAAAGATCCTTGACTTTGTTACCTCGAATGCCCTGGAAATAATTGTAGAAAATCCTAAAAGGGGCTCAAGTATACTTGATCTGGCTCTCACCAAAATGAGAGATTATTGCACTCCCGTTAAGTATATGACCCTCATTAGTAAAATCTGATCATAAGTCAGTCACTTTTGAAGTAGCAATAACCCCAGAATCCATCAAAGGTGAAGTCAGAGTAAGAAAACTTCACTAAAGCTGACTATACTCTTCTAAGGTTTGGCATAAATGATTTCCAAGCCCCAGTCTCCTTAGATGGTCTTGGCAACTATACTAAAGTATACTCCAATGCCCTATACCAACACTTATATAAATGTATAGGCTTGGCTTTGCCGGCTAGGACCAAAGTAAGAGTCTCAAGAAAAAAACAAGACACCCTGGTGGACATCTCACAAAAATAAACTATACAAAAAGCATAAGAAGTTGTTGTCGAAAAATACCAAAGGGGGGTCCCAGCACTGGAAAAGCACCCTCCTAAGCCTAAATAAACAAATAAGACAACTTATAAAAATCTGTTAGGGCATCTTTGAGAAAAATTTAGCAAGCACAGCTAAGGATAACTATAAGGCTTTTTCAGCTACATTCATTGCCTGAAAGGTAGGATCCAGACATGTGCTGAACTAGTGACAAATGATATCACACACACTGATCCAGAAAAAATTCTAACCTAAAAGCGGACTGGTTTGGTGAAGATTTATACCCTTTATCACCTCCAAACATAGCACAAACCATACCTTCAAAATCTCCCCCACCCTATATACAGTATCTAAAGAAAAGGTCATCAAAACTCTGTCTAAGGCAAAAACAGACCTCTATGGGTCCTGATGGCATCCCAGGCTGCATTCTAAACAGACTAAACAGGAATTCTCAACCCCCTTAGGCATCCTATTTAAACACAGCCTGAATGCAGAATTTGTCCTGGCTGAATGGAAAACCATGACCATTATGCCCTTCACAAGGGCAGTTTAAGAACAGATCAGAGTAATTATAGTCCCTTAAGTCTGATCAGCCTTATCTGCAAGGCCGTGGAACGTATCATCATGGACCCCATACATAAGGATATAGATGACCTCCCAACTTTTGTTCCAACCTAGTTCAGCTTTGTAAAGGGTTAATCATGCCTGTTAAACCTGGTAGACCTTTTCAAAAATGTGAACAGTACCAAATATGAAGTCAAATCTGTGCACACAGCATCCCTGGAATTGGCAAAGGTGTTTGGCACAATCCTTCATTCAGGCTTTACTGGCAAACCCAACCACCTAAATGTAAACTCCTTTCATGTTAGGTGGGTCACATATTGACTCACTAACCATATACATGCTATCAAAGTGTGTGACTCCACCTCACCCAGCAGACCTGTCATTAGTAGTGCTCCACAAGGGTCAGTACTGGGTCCCCTTTTGTTTGGTATTTACTTCTTGGAAGTAAAGGCCAAAACAAAGAGGCTGTGGCTGACCAAGTTTGCTGACAACAAAAAACATGGAGTGATCATTGACTCCCCAAATGAAGTTAGTGTACTCCCTAATGGGGCTTACACAGACCAACGATTGGTGCCAAAGCCATGGACCCAAACTAAATGCAATAAATGCATTATCATACCCTTCGGTAAAGCAATGTCCCTACCAACTATCAAATAAACAACAAAACCTTAAGTGTGAATGCTGTAGTGAGGGATTTGGACACACAAGTAGACCGCGACCTAAACTTTGACCACCATATGTCCACCAGAGTAAGAACGGCATTCTACTTCATGCATTTGATTAGCAAAGCCATAGCCTCAACTGCAAAAGAGGTTATAACCCCCCCCTCCATACTCATCTGTTATCAGGCCCATAATTGAGTATAATGCCTTCTTTGGTATGTACCATACCAGGCATCTGCAGCAGCTTGAGAGACCCCAACGATTTTAACTAGGAAAATCCAGGGTTTTCATCACATGCCTTAAATGGACAGACTGAATTATTTGTTACTGTACCCAGTAGCATATAGGCTGCTTGGGGAGACTTGTGCCTGGCTTACAGAGCAATCTCTGACCCCAACCTGTTGAAGTTGCACATTTGTAGGTCATATGGGACTAGAATTACCCAGTCCAGTTACATAAATCTGGCCTGCAATTTAAATAGGACATGCTGGAGAGACAAACTCATCTCACAGAGGTTGCCACTTGTCTGGAATCCACCCCAGGGATCACTCCAGTGGCTCTACTTGTTAGAGGCACCAGGAACTAATGGCAGCATGATGCCAGGACACTTCTATGGGCTAGGCCTGTAAAGGCTCCAGGGTCGTTCACCTAGTACACACCTATGAACCTATGGAATAGGCTACAAATTCATGTTAAGGAGAGCACCTCTATGACTCGGGTCAAAAGGAGCCTGGATGAATGGATGGGAAACCAAAAATTACTGGCAGGAATAGCTCCCACATCCTTCTTGGACATGGGCAGTCATTACTAATAATAATCTTAGGCATTGACTAGACTTTTTCTATTGAAATAAAATGGGTGTCAATAGCTTAGTAACATCCTATGAGCCTATGAACCTATGCGAGATATTTGCTGCAAAAATGCAGAGTAGGTACCTTGCTTTTCCAGAGAAAACAGTCCTTAATATGGTCAATCTATCAGTGATATATAAGACTAGTATACTACCTTCAATCCCATGTTGCATTGATCATTACTACTTTACTAAAAAGTCAGTCGATCATTGTAGTGAGTAGTGTGTTGTTAGCACTGTCCACTAATTAAGATATCAGGTCTCCTGTCAGTATTTTTGCAGCACTGTCTGCTTAGTATTTACTTTACCTTACTGTGGTCAGTTTGAACTATATTACAAATGGCCCATCATTTCTATAAGCCAGTACACACTGCCAGCACTATACACTGATAAAATTATTTTGCATCTTGCCAGGATTATTTAAACTAAAAGAAATTGAACTTGGAAAATTATCTTAGCTCTTTTGATCATCTTTATCTCTCAGTGATCCATCTGCAGCTGATCACAAATTGCTGATAAGGATTGGCGACTTGTATATAAGCAACTAGTATCAGTGCTTATGCCACACAGTAATAGGATATGAATTGGTCAGCAATGACAGGATAGGATGTTGAATAGTCATGTTAATTTGTTTCATGCTATCTCAATTCTAGATTCAACTAAAACAAAATGTAAACTGAATAAACAAGTAAAAATAAGAAAAAAATCTGGTAATAAAACCAAACTTCCTTTATTACACAATAATGCATTAAGCACTTTCGTTTCCCAACACTGAGACTTCATCAGACTGAATTGCATATTGAATACATTCAACTTAAATACTTAAATCAACTTGTCACATGGTTTCAGAGGTCAATGCCTTAACCCCTTCCTTCTCCTCTTGGCTGTTTAACCCTGGAGGGTGCCAGGCATTAAGTCTAACCTGCCATGAATACTCAAGCCACCCAAGTTCTTTCTCTGCAATAAATAGTGTTTTGTAACCAGTAATAGCTCCTAGCACAATAAATATGAAATCAGTAAGACAATTTCCCATTTTATAATGTTTTGCCATGGCATTATTTTCATTACCAGTCTCTATTGCCCTTTTGTGCTCATACATTCTTCTATATAGTTCTCTACTGGTACGTCCTACATAACATACCGCGCATGTATAGATGTTGTTGATATTAATTTTAAAATTACTAACAACAATTTCATGAATTCCTTCACAAATCAAATCATAAAATTTACATGCATAACATTTTTGCATACTACCACTGCTTGCATTTGTTCGTCTCGTCCCAACTGATTTTGAAATAAATTCTTAAAACTTTTCCCTCTTTTGTGCACAAACCTGGGACCATCTCCAACTGCTTTGTAAACCTCTTCACTGCTTTTTAAAAATTTCCAATTGTTATTAATTTGTTTTAAGGCTACTGAATCAACACTATTGGAAATTTGCAAAGCAGTCCTGTAATTTTTTTGACATCCACTTTGGAAAGAAAACTGTCATTCTTCCTAAACTCACTTATCTCTTCAAATTTGTTTCTAACCAATTTCTTGGAATAACCTCTGGCTACAAATTTGCAACACAAATGTTCACTTTCACTATAAAAATCTGCATCATTAGTAGTTAATTGATGGACCCTCATCAACTGTCCCTTTACTATATTTTCTTTAATATTCATAGAATGCATACTAGAAAAATGCAGGTATGCATTATTCTGCACATTCTTTTTATTGATTTTAGTTGACAACTTACCTTTGTCTGGTCACCTTAGATATAAGATCTTTATATAGAGTAATTCCTAATGAAGAGTGCATGGAAGTGGTCAGGTTAAAGTTGCTAGCCTCATGACTTTTTTTCCAAAAAACACTATCAGCTTGCTAATGGAAATGTTAGATATTATTCTTTGTTATAACTTTTTAAAGTTTAACAAAGATATTTACCATCAAAAAAATGAAGTGGCAATGGGTGCAGCGATGGCACCCAGTTATGCCAATATTTTTTATGAATAGCTGGTAAAGAATGTACATTCTAGTTGACAAATTTATGGACATTATTTGTTACAAACATTTTATTGATTACCTTTTTATTGTGTGGAGAGGGAGAATAGACTCCTTGAGAGTTTTTACAACACACATTAATAGTGCCAATACATATTTACAGTTCACGTCAGTCTGGGATGAGATGAGTATATCATATCTAGATGTAACAATATTTAAAGACAAAGGTAAGCTGTCAAATAAAATAAATTTACTGTCTGACAATTGACATAAAATGGACATAGCTTTTACATATTGTCTGAACAACATTAAAGTCTTCAGTAAGTTCTCAAAGTGTAGCATCTCACATTAGCTAATGACAGACAACCTGTACACATCATCATCTGGGTTTCATTTGTGTCATTAGTATTTTTCTGCTCATATAGATTTTTATGTAAAATACATATCTTGTAAATATAAATGAAGTACTTAAACTCTGTTTGCACATTGTTTTACTGTTGTATTAGTCTGCCCATTTACCTTTGCACCTGAACATCACCTTCCTGTGGTTATATTTCATGTGTAAAAATTTTAAACAAAAAAGATATCTGGAAAAAAAGACAGATGAATAATGTAATTTTTGCTTTGCAGCAATTGTTTTACCAATGTCCATAAGGATGACTAAGGACTTTGATCCTAAACTTTCAGACAAGTCTTCAGCAATTTACAAGGAATATGAGGGTGTCTTTAAAACTGCGGTACGTATTTTTATTGGGTTGGGCTTACAGTTTATATTTGAAGTTTTATTAAATGGCTGAGATTATTCTACTGAATCAAAGTGTTTAATAGTCAAAATTCAAGATTTGCTGTTTAAGATCTAAACATAATGTATTTTCCCTAATGGAATGCTATTAAACTGTTGCAAGGTATCTAAGTGTATATATTATATTGGACACATTTTATTGGTACAATAGTTAAACACCTGTATTACATTTTTTGAAACATGGGTTTAAGAAAGAATTTAAAAAGCTAGAATCCCAGAGCATAAGAATTGTGTAGGACCAATGATCTGAAAAACTATTTTCCCCTTATAAAGTTAGACATTTGGGTGTTATATTTTTTGTAACTTTGAGAAACAACTTAGGAATGTCACATTAAGGAATCACACATCCCAGTTACTGTATGTTACATAATGGAGTTCATGATGCTAATGAATCTTCACCAGTTGTGGTAACCACTGATTTTAAGAATATTCAAGTGAGACCTTAGAAGTCTAATATCTGGCCCTTTCTCCCTCCCTTTTTAGATTCCCCTTTTTAAAATTCAAGTCTAGCCCATGGTATAAATTAACAGAGGTTCAGACATTTGTTTCTTTGCATGTACTGAACTCCAAACCAACAAATGTTTATCACACACTAATGAGGTTTAAAACAGTATTGCATGCATGTGCCTTCTAGGCTATTGCAGTGATTTGTCCTGTAACTTTAATCTTTAATCTATTTATGTCAGCCAAGGGTAACCCCAACTTGGAGCAAAGCTGCTTGAAAATGAACATGCCTTCCAAAGCATCATATTAACCCTCCCCCACTATCAGGAAATCATCTAGGTAGTTGTACTGCTGACTGTCAGAAGACTCACTTTGGCCAACACCAATGTAAAGCTGTGCTAAATATCTCAAATGTTGCACAAGCTACAGCACACCCTATTGGCATTGCAGTTTCAAAAATGTGTTGCCAATCAACTGAAAACATAAATAAGACCAATCGTCTTCTGTTCTCATGGAAAGAAGAAGATAAAAAGTGGATTGAATATCCATCTTATGCAGCCAGCTTGGTGTCAGTAAAATCACTAACTGAATCCCCTGCTGGGTGGGACAAGTGATGAACCAACCTGAATTCACCCCCCCCCCTGTTTTATGGGAACCAGACCAATCAGAGAAATTTTAAATAAAGGTCAGGGAGGGGTGGAAAACGGGACAATTATCCAGACAGCTAATTGCTCTTTCTCTATCAATCTAGCAGCAAAGCGTTCATGTCCTTTGATGGATGACAGCTTGTTAACTAACTTCGAATCTAACATGGCTGTGAAGTGAATAGGAAAACCTTTGCAGAAGCCTTTAAGAAGAGTGGCTGCTACCCTGTGATCTGGGGAAACCTGACAGTAGGCAGAAAGATGTATCTAGACAAATGGAGGATAAGCACCCTGTTGTACATTCAAGTCCCCTACTAAGAACCCCCTTATATCCATGAAAAGTTGGCTTGGCTCAGAAGGAGGTCTTGCACCACTTACCAATTTATCCTTCAGTTGTGCCCTCCTCCAAATTCAATGAAGGTCATTTGGAATTCGGGCTCTGCTCAGCTGCCCCAACCATTTCTAAATCAATTAGCAAGATTTGTGATTCCTGCATCAGACTCAGCCATCTTTGTTTAATAGCTGCACCATATCTGAACCTGAAAAATAGAAAAAAATAGCATAGGGAAACAACAAGTATAAAAAATGTGGGGTAGGGGGAGGAAAATCTGACAAACTAAAACACGCAGGTGTTCTAGTTAGCATTTGAAAAACAATAAATGCTAAGATGCTGTGCTGCTGTAAGGCTCTAGAATATATGTTCTTCAGGATGTTTTCTTGCTCATCCCTTGCCTAAAAAATGCCACTGTGACTAAAAACAACTGAGCTGCTGCTGCAGATGTTTCAGAATGCCATGTACTATACAACCACTCTTTCAAAACTAAAGATGTGTACAACCTTCTTTAAATGAAAGAAAAATGCAGCTTAACTAACAATCAAGATCTAAGGTAATCATTATCTGCTACAGGTTACCCAAAATGTCATGCCCAAAAATTTAAGAAAATGACACCAGCATTACAACTTCATTATAAAATTACTGTGCCCAAGATACTATCATACACATATTTATATAATGCCATTTAACCTACACAACACTCCATCTAGAACATAATAATAAAACATTGACTGGATTACCTGTAGTTAAACTCCAAACTTTACCCCCATAATAACTCAACATTTCACAAAAGTGAGATGCAGCTACTGGTCCAGATTAACACTTACCTGCAACTTGCATTTAAATCAAAATGTTAAAGCAAACATGATAGGATCTATGCCCCACACTACTGAGGCTCCCAAACCCAACATGTCCTAATTGACAAAAACATATTTAAAACTGCATAAGATACTACCCTAAAAAACTCCACTGAAATAATGGAGCAAACCACATGCAGCAAAATCATACAAATTCCAACAGTCATAAAGTAGGCTCTAACACAATGTTTTAACTGTGCCATCTTTGTATGACAGGTAAGCATGACTTCCAACAATCTCCAATGATATCCAATCCAAGAAGGCAGGCAAAGACAGGTCACACACAACAATGAAAAACTTTAATGTACTACTGTATTGTATTACAGGGTTAAGTGCTTTCATCTATAAATTCAGACTTCATCAAAATCACAAATTGAACCTATGTGAACATTTAAATATCCCACCCCGTGTGTCATGTGACCATAAACAGCTAATAATAAAAAAAATGATTAAGACATTTAAAACAATTTTAAGATCTTAAATAAAACGATGTAAATAAATCTCAAGTTTAAACTATATAGAACTTCAACTTAAGCAAACATCCAATTGAAATATGTTCATTTAAACCGGGGGTGTGGGCATGGCATTTAATTTGTGTTGCCATCGCAACTCCCTCGCTTCAATCAAATCTTCCCGTGGCCCCCCCTAAGATTGCTAACAATGCCATCTAAAACAAAAAAACAAAACATTTTGTCAAGGTAAGTTGTAGTGTGTTTGGCCAAAGATTTTTTGAAATTCATCTTCCTTATATCTAACACATGTTCATATATTCTCTCACTTAACTTTCTTTGGGTTTGCTCTCATAAAAAAAATTACATTTTTGACAAACAGATAAATACACCACCCCCTGTGTATTACAGTTACAGAAGGACTTGGTTCTGATTGTTATTTCATTCACCACTATCTGGTCAACCACCAAAACATATTTACATTGACTACAAAAGCTATATTTGTGGGTGCCTGTTTTTTTGTTAATGATTAACCCACTCTGATCAGTGTTCTGTTCCAAAAAGTTTTTTCTTATAGATCTACCTCTCCAGTAAACAATGACTGGTCTACTTCCAATTTTGTCCAAAACAATAAAACAAGAAAAAACAGACCAGTTCTTCATCAACACATCTCTAGTGTAAATGTCTTCTAACCAATATTCTGTTAAAAAAGCTGGGTGGTGGTTCTTTGTTGAGGCGGTGTTATGGTTGAACATTTCTAATACTGTATTAAAAGTAGATTTTAATAGCGGGAGGATTTCTCCCTTCTCTATCCTATTGACCACCTCCAACATTACAGTGGAAACCATCATTTTAGGGTAACCCCTTGCAAAAAACATTTTCCTGAAGTCTTACTTTCTGATCTGAATTGGTTGTCATCAGAAACTATCCTGGATAATCAAATGTATTGACCTTTTAATATACCATGTTTTTAATGCAAAGGTTGATTACTCTCATAGTGTAGTAAACTATTACAGTATGTAGGTTTCCTGTAAATTGTGCTAACAAAACATTGCTCAAGATCATTTTTGGAGAGCTTTATGTCTAGGTACCTTCTACAATCATATTTGTAGGAATAGGTGAATTTTAAAAAAATAAGTGGTGGAGTTTAAATAATCAATAAAACTGGGGATCTCACAGTCAGGCCTGTCCCACACAATAAAGATGTCATCAAGAAATTGAAGATATAACTTACAGGGCTTAATGGAAATTCTTTCAAACAAAAACTGCTTTTCCTGTTGGAGGATAATAATATTTGCAAACATTGGGGAGCATGAGGCCTCCATGGCCACACCTTTTACCTGGTAAAAAATACTGTCCCTCCATAAACACAGTTATTTTTAAGAACAATTTTCATACAGGTTACAAAAACATTGATGTCGTTTTTATCAAAACTAGTAGATTCATAAAGGAAATCATGAAACCATGCTAAGCCAATTGAGTGGAGGATAACATTCAATAAGTCAACTACGTCCACTGTGAGGACACCAATGTTCCTAGAATAACTGAGTTTCTTTATTTTCAACAAAACATCCTAGGAATCGTGGCAAAGATGATCAAAAGAATCCAAGGATTGTTTTCTATTTCAAATCACTATACTTGCCAAGGGGGTGGATTTTGGATTTATTTGTTTTTTTTTTTATTTTACATTTGTTAACCGGGAAAGTCTGACTTGGAACTAAGCCAATTTTTGTTGGAGGCCCAGGGAGAAATGCTTCAGATGCATGTCTTTGTAACGTGGGAGGAAACTGGAGCACCCAGTGGAAACCCACACAAACGCAGGGAGGACATTCAGACTCCACACAGAAGGTACCCCAGCTGAGAATTGAACTGAGAACCTCTTGCTCTGAGGCAACAACACTACAGCTGCACCACTGCGCCTTACAAATTACTATCATTAACAATGGGCCTCATTGGTGGATCACTGGTGTTCTTATATATCTTAGGAATTCTGAAAATACAGGGCACAATGGGATATTTAACCTGAAAAAAGTCAAATAACTCAAATCCAATTTCCCCTTGATCCAAAACATCATGTTACAACTAGTCAATCCTGCTATAGGTCAGGTGTATAATGTTAAAGGATGTTTCTTCATATAGGTCACTGTCCAAGAGATAACAATGCATCCTATTTAAATAGTCATTCTTGTTCATGATGACCACTCCTCCCTTATCTGGTTTCATTACTCTTTAGTTTTGATCATGGGCAAGTTCAGACAACAAAGCAAACTCATGGATATTCAAATTATGGCCACTCACAAACTTGAACTTGTGATGCTGAAAAGACCTAAACTTAAACTCCACCAGATGTTTTTCAAATAATACCAAGGGTAAAGTGAGGGGGGATTAAATGTGCTTCTCAGGACATATAAACACCTTTCAAAATTAGACTGACTATTGTCAAACATTAGGCGAAAGTTAAGTTTCCTCAAATATATCTTTAAATCTATCAATAAACTGTCCATCTTGAAACTTGATGAAGGAACAAATGTGCCGCCTCTACTTAAGAAGTTAGCGTGACCAGTAGTACACACAAATTACTAAAATTGTAAAGGAAAAAGTCACCTGCATCATTTTTCACCATGGATGCCCCAGTATTTTCACAGACAACCAAATGTCTAAAACCCAAAGAGTTGTCAGGTAAATTCATATCTAATAAGATTTCAGGTTCCAATAGAACTTCTGTTTTTTCATGTGTTAAAGATTGCTGCTCGGTGTGCTGAAGCAGATCCTGCAGCTGTTCCCTCTTGCTTTTCATACATTCCAATCTTCAGACTAGGTATCTCTCTAAAGGAGGTTGCTCATGAAAATGGTGCTCCTCCTCTTCCTCTTCAAAGGCCTTCTCATTGGTCTCCTCATAAAAGGAGTAGCTTCTATTGGGAGTGAAGGGTTTTGGATATACTCAGCCTGGTCCCATTCAATTTTTTTTCCTTCCTCTTTTTTTATGTTTAGAATTTCCTTTTCAATTCAATTAAAGATATTTAAATAGTCATTGTTGTATTGTGGAAATAATAAGTCTTATGTGATGCACTGGTCAAGTTTATTGCCTTTGGCTGTTAAAACTTCAACTTCCCTTTGGTTATGTTTAACCAAGCATTCTAAAAGCTTACACCTTTGTCAGTCAAATAAAACCAGAAATTCTTTACATATTGGGACTCTGTAGTTAGTCCCATTGGTAATTTCCATAGAAGCAAACCCTTGGGAATTCTCTTTACTTTCAAACACTCACAAAAGTAAAGATTTTCTAATTGTAATTTACGCCACCTGTGGATTTTTTTTTCAAATTTGTCCATAAGCTGTTTTAAAGTAGGTCTGTCATCAGTAACACTGTTGCCAAAGACTAGGGTGCTATTAAGCCAATCGGACAAATTGTCATTGTTATTATTTAAATCAGACTGATTAACTCTTTCATCCTGAGGGTGTCTCTGTGCAGCAGTTAACAGACAGGATGGGGTTTGTAAAAAAATCATAATCACTGTTACGGTCACAGTCATAAACCTGCTAAATGGAATTGACCTTCAGTATTAACTACTGTACTAGCTGGATTAGCAAACCTGCACTAGTAACAATGTTGTCCACACTGGTGCTACCTTGGCTGTTGTTGCCCACAGCTGGACCAGATGATGACATCATAGTAAAGGCCAGGAACCAAAAATACAAGGATAGGCAGGACTTCCAACAGTCTCCAACAATATCCAATCCAAGAAGGCAACCAAAGACAGGTCTCACACATAGTCAGGTAAAAACTTTAATGCACTACTATATCATATCGTATTGTATTACAGGATTAAGTGCTTTTGTCTATAAATTCAGACTTTTTCAAAATAAATCACAAACTGAACCTATGTGAACATTTAAATTTCCCACCCTGCATATCACATGACCATAAAGAGCCAATTATAAAACAAACATAATTAAGACAATTAAAACAATTAGGACAATCTTAAGATATTAAGTAAAAATAATAATAATAAAAAAAACAATACCAAGTTTAAACTATATAAGACTTCAATTTTTGTGTGACCTGTCTCTGGCTGCCTTCTTGGATTGGATATCATTAGAGATTGTTGGAAGTCCTGCCTATCCTTCTGTTTTTGGTTCTCAATAGGTAAGCATCACTGAAGAGAAAACAAATTCTGTTATCCAGACAATAGTTAGAACTCTCAACAACGCTCAACTTGGAAACCATCGACTATAAACTTTTGTTTTATTTTGTTATTAATTTAACATGGTGTTACCAGGTATTTATTTACATAAATAATAAAATTCTTATATGAACAGTGTGCAAAAATGTGCTCCAAAGCACCTTTGAATGAATTGTTAATCTGCCCCATATTATAAAAAAGTATACTTGATATCATATATATATATATATATATATATATATATATATAGAGAGAGAGAGAAAGAGACATACATTTATTTTTTACATTATGAGAGCACCCACCCTTGAGAATGTGTAATGTAAAACTTATGTAGAAAACACTCCCATAACACAATAGTTGCTAATGCCATAACTGTATGTGTTTTTCTTTTTTTATATCTGTATTTTTATACATAATTATTTTATTTTTTTAAATAGAATTGGGAAATAGCCCCTCTCCCCTAGCTATATATATATATATATATATATATATATATATATATATATATATGTATATTGGATCAAGGATCCAAGGATACAAGACCAAGGATCTATTTTAGGCTCTTTTTTATTCTCCATATTTATCAATGATCTGGCTTCTAGCATCCCCCAAGCTGTAACCATACAATATGCTGATGATTCCACTTTAGTCTCCTCAGCCACAAACCTAGCTGAACTTCAAACCCTCACCCAAAATGTCTTTGAGCTTGTAGAAGACTGGTTTTTACAGCGATGTCTCCTCCTCAATCCCAAAAAGACTAAACTACTACTATTTACTCCAGCACAAAAATCTTCTCCTATCCAATTCTCTATCGTATCTAATAATGGCACAGTTATATCTCCTGACACAACAACCAAACTCTTAGAGGTTACTATTGACCATAGCCTTAACTATGACACTCATATTAACACCACTATTAAATCCATAAACAAAAAGCTTGGCTCCATCTACAAAATCAAGCCCTTCCTCACTCCCACAGCCAGAACTACCACAGCCCGCACCCACCTTATCTCTACTCTCTTCTGTGCTTCACCTATATTCACTTATCTTTCAAAAACTAACCTGAACAAATTGACTACCTCCTATAATAGTATAGTCAGATTTGATACCAGCTCCCCATTTAGAACACACCACTGCCTAAATTTAAAATAACTTGGTTGGCTTGAGCTGCAAAATCAGTTCTTAATTCAGCAACTAATTATCACCCAAAAAATCTTTTATTTCCCCGATAAAACACCAGTTCTTACAAATCTTATCAGTCCTTATAAAAATATTTCTAACCTTCGCTCAGCTCAAAAACTTTTAGTATCCATACATAAATCCAACAATAAAGCAGGTGACTCCCTTTTCTCCTATATAGTGGGGAAAACCTGGAACCTACTTCCTGATGAACTCACTAAGATCTCTACTTCACTTTTCAAAAAGAAACTTAAACTTCATCAACCACTGGCTCTGTCCCTGCAGCAACCCTGACTAAATACTCTATCCTCCCATTACTTCACCATCTGACTCTTCCTTAGTTATTCCACCCTTTATTTTTTCATTTTTTTAAACCTCATTCTACATGAAAGTTGGGCCTACTTCACCCAGCTACACTTAATAGATTTCCACCTGCTTCCTGCTCTTCTGAAAGCTTTCCGCACTTTATTTCTCTCTCCTTTTCCTCTTTATATTCTCCTCCTTTACTAGTCTCCTTCCACTCCTTACCTAGACCTATTCTATCATTTTTCCCTCTTCCTACTTGCTCCTCTTAAAAAAAAAAATATATATATATATATTTTCTTTTCAATCCTGTAAATAAGGGAAGTGGTATTTTATCTGTGTTGTTAGCTTATCTACTCTATAATGTATCTGTTAACGAACCTAAATGCCTTGTAACTGTAATTTGTTTAAATTATTTGTTCTTTTGGAGCTTTTCTCCCTGGAACTCTACTGAAAATGGACATATATCCAGCTAGACTAGCCCGGTCAACAAATGTTAAATAAATAAAAAAGAAATATATATATATATATATATATATATATATATATATATATATGCAAAATAAAATCATGTTCTATATACAGAACAGACAATAAAGTAAGCTGACAATAGTATAAGTAGTAAATCTTAGAAGAAATACCAAATTCAGTGAAAATTCTGGATCTCTCTAATATTCATCCCAAATTCAGGATATACCAACAGTTTTTTTTTTTGAAAGCTGCAAAACCAGTGCCCCTGGTTAGAATCCAGAAATAGATCTCCAGTTGTTAAGGATCAATTTATCATGCATATAAATATTTAGATGTATGTATATATGGATTCACTTCATAACACTGAAAGCTGAAAACACTGAAAGTCAAAACACTGAAACCAAAACACTGAAACTTCAAACACTGAAACTTCAAAATCTTGAAAACTCAAAACTCAGAAACTCAAAACACTGAAAACACATATCATACATAGACTTAGTTTACACAACATAAATCATAGCACTTTTCATCAAGTGTAAGCAGGGGGCTGCACCCCCCACACCCCCTGCTACATATATATATATATATATATATTATATATATATATATATATATATATATATATATATATATATATATATATATCAACTCCAAGATTGCACTTCACTACACTAAGTGCAATCTTGGAGTTGATATATTTAAGTAGCAGAGGGTGTGGGGGCACAGTCCCTCACATGTGGGGTGCAGGGGGGTTGCCCCCTTCTTACAATTGGTGGAAAGTGTTATGATTTATGTTATTTAAACTCAGTATATGTATGATATGTGTTTTCAGTGTTTTGAGTTTTCAGTGTTTTGAAGTTTCAGTGTTTTGGTCTTCTATATTATGAAGTTTTCTCATTTTCAGTGTTTTGAGTTTTCAATGTTATGAAGTGAATCCGTATATATATATATATATATATAGAGAGAGAGAGAGAGAGAGTGAGAGAGAGAGTGAGAGAGAGAGAGAGAGAGAAAGACATTAGATGGTACCTTAATAGATGAAAATAGCTGAAGCTGCTTCATAATGAATTTGCCATCTGCCAGGATATGTCACTAAATGAATGTTTTAGAATTCTTACAAGTGTTTACATTAATATTTTTACACTACTCAAATTTGTACTTATGAAGAAGTAAAGAAATGGAGGTCGGTTCAATGTTTTAGTGATTCACTCCAGATGACCAACAACTGAGCAACCCCTTTTGAGGTTATTAAATAGTTTTCTACCAGTTTAAGCTTGCTTCAGAAGTGTAAAAACTGAATCAGTGTTCAAAAGCTTTCATGAACCGATTAGTATTTTAACTTATTCTAATTTCAAGATGTAGACCATTCCAAACCCTTCCTGCCCACTGAAGAAAGAAGTAATTGCAACATTTTGTATTAATCTAAGGCAAACCAATAAGCCGTTACTCCTCTTACCACAATCAGGAACAGTGAAACTAATTTTTAGCACTACATACAAAGTCTTATCCTTAAAGTATTTATATATTAACGCATCTTCATGGATGAATTGGTAGCCAAATGAATATAAAAAAAAGTATGTTTTCGTATGTCTTTGTAGGACTATTGATTTAGGCCCCTGACAGACCTTGTAAATGTCTTTTAAATTCATTCCAGTTTCCTTAACTGATTGGTATTATAAACACATATACTACTGCCATTTTCAATAACAGGTTGCTGAAAAAGGGCTTGGTTTTAATCTTAAATAAAATTAGATAAATTTGTTTAAATCTGTCTGCTCTCATTTATTACATAAGCAAATCCAAGCCATCTGCTGATCTCTGCAGAACTTAAGTAAAATTTTTCACTGTATATTGCACTTTTGAACTGTACATTCACCATAACACTGCTTATTTGAATGTTTTTTTCTGAAATTGTTGCACTTTGCTGTAGAACAGACTAGATTCAGACCTGCTGAATGTAGTTCTGCTTGTATAACTTGAGCACTAAACCAGGCCATCTTATTTTGTAGAGGGTTCTCCTGCATCCTACTTGCAGGAATGTGCAGTTAGAACTCATATGATTGAAGGTTGCAAGAACAGGGTTGTTTTGAGCTTTCTTATTGGTTAATTTGTTCAGATCAGTTTGTGCTCATTTGTTACATATCACTGCATTTGCTCATTGTGCACTGCTGCGCAGCAGTGGGCACCATTTGTGGTTATAAACGCAAACACTTTTGCCTGCAAATTTTCTTTTGGTATTGTGCTGGTGATCCATCAGTGTATTCTCATGATTGTCCCTCTTTAATAGTTGATACTTTCAGAGGAGCTCCTGAGGTACCAACACAGATCCTACCCACTATCCCTTCGTATTTATTGTGCACTTCTCCTGTCCTCTACTCTACTTTACCTGGTCCTTCCTGTCCTATCCTTGTTTTCTAACCACATCAACTTACCTAGCATTATAGATGGACAATTTTCCACAATTTCTCCAGCTGGCCTGGTTATCATGGGCATCCTATTGGCTCATTTACATTGACAACCCACTCCTTCTAGTCCACACAAATTCATTATGTGAAAGGTGCATCTTTATTAAGAACCTAGAATCCAGGCTCTCTCACTCACCAATCAATTCATCTGATACTAAGCAAGTTGTCAGCATGCATACCTTACCTCCTGCACCTACCAAACTAACAGCACATAAACCTACATATGTGGAGGTCCTTACAAGAAGCTTACCTAAACATCAGAGACCTCATAAACACAAGCAGAAGCATAGTTCACATAATACATCCCCTGCGGAACATAGTACACATGATATATTACATACCAGTGTCTCACCAGTCAAGCCCCTAAGGCATAACACAAAAACAAACATCTTAGTCATAAGCAACTCAACTGTGCGACACATGGATGTCCCTTTCACCAGTTGGATAAGGAAAAGTTCATGGTCAGCTGTCTGTCAGGTGCCAGGACTATCCACATTACACACTCATTCAAGTCTGTCAACAACAGGCATGGTTATGACTCCATCATAGTCCATGTTGGTGTGAATGACTTGAGACGTACCTCGCTGGACTATATGAAGAGAGATATGACTGAGTTCTTCGGTTATGTGTCACAGGCAGGCATGTCCCTAGCCTTAAACATCATTTTACATTCGATTAGGATGATAGCTCAGTACAAGCAAAAATGATTGACTTCAATAATTGCCTTAGTTTCTGGTGGCAAAGTGGATCCAGTATCTGTTAGCCTAGGATGCATGGTCAACAGACCTCGATGCTTTGCCAGAGATGACCTTCATCTGTCACCCCTGGGATTTTGGTTACTGGTTAAGGCTCTTGCCATCTCCATAGTGCCTTTTTATACAATGACACAAGAAGAAAATTTCTGACATATAAATACCCTCTAAAAAGATCCTCAAGGTTATGCTGCTAAATAGTAGGAGTCTAAACAAGAAACTGCACTCACTGGAACTAGTCCTCACCCTTGAAGATGCTGACATTTGTGCAGTCAATGAGACCTGGTTTAAGGCTGTGGAGAGAACCCCAGGTATACCAGGTTACGTTTCCTTCCACACATTTAGACAACAAACTGAAAGCTTGAGAAGTAAAGGAGGTGGTATATCAATATTCATTAAAGATAAATACACCTCTAGGTAAGTTAAACAGCACAATTCCCTTGAATTACTTCAGGTGCAATTGACTATAAGTAAGACCCCTCTTCAGGTTATTGCCAGCTGTAGGGCCCCCTCCATGAATCAGCACACCCACACAGCCTACTTGGATCTACTTGAGTCAATCAAGATACAACCAAACACCCTGGTTTTGGGTGACTTTAGTTACCCGTCCATAGACTAGGTAAATTATCCATGTTCTAACTCACTTGACAAAGGTTCCTGGACTTTGTTCATAGGTTCATAGGTTCATAGGTTCATACTAGGCTATCTGCCCTAGGGCATTTATAAGCCTAGCCAGAGTATGTTTGGCTTTCGCCACCCATTTTAAATTAATTTTGCTATGCCCTTTTTCGAGGTTAGTATACTGTGCCTCTGTCTAACAGTGACACAGAAGTGATACCCGGGGTAAACCTATGATCTCCCATCCACTCATCAAGATTCCTCTTGAAAAGAGAACTAAATTGTCCTGGATCAGCTGGATGACACACCCACAAGGGACTCAAGCATCCTGGATCTGGTCCTCACCAACATGGGGAACACTGCACCAGTCCCAGTGTATGGACAACCTTGCTAGAAGTAACTATAATACAAGAACCCCCCCCCCCCCCACTTAGCAACAACTAGACGAAAAACCTTCTTCAAAGCCAATTACAACCTCTTATGTGACAGCATAAATAGCTGCATAGCCCCTCCCCCCACTGATGGAACAGACACCAGTGCTGAGTTATACACCAGTGCTTTATCCAAACATCTGAACAATGTATTGACTCTGCTGTACCTGACAGAACCAAAGCAAGATCTTTAAGGAAAAACAAACCTGCCTAGTGGACAAATGCCATCAATAGGCTATACAATAGGAGAAAGAAATTACTGTCTAAGAGTAGGAAGGAATGGTCTCAAAATTGTAAACAGTCCCTCTTCAATGTAAACAAGCAAATACAACTCATAGTGAAGTCCTCCAAAGCTAACTATGAATCCAAATTAGGTTCCCTAACTAAGGATAACCATAAGACTTTCTTCAGTTACATCTATAACCTGAAAGGTAAGGCACAGATATGCACTGAACTCATAGTTAATGGCACTACATATATAGAACCTGTGGATATAACAAATCCGTTGGCTGAGAGGTTCAGTAAAAACTTCACTCCACTGTCCACACCACATGTATACCAAAGCATCCCTAACACCTGTCCTCCACCTAGTATCTCTGATGATCAGGTCTTAAATGTCCTCTCCAAGGCCAAAATCACAGCCTCTATGGGACCAGACAACATCCCAGGCTGTGTGGGTTTAAACAGGAATTAGCATCACCACTGGGCAGGCTTTTCATTCAGAGCTCAAGCACTGGCTTCATCCCAGCATAATGAAAAATAGTTACTGTCATCCCTTTGCACAAAGGGGATGCATCCATGGACCCTGGGAACTATAAACCCATTAGCCTGACCAGCCTTATCTCCAAGACCATGGAACAAATCATCATGGATGTTATTAACAAACATATAAGAAAGCTCCAAATGCTTGACCCACCCAGTTTGGCTTTGGGTATGGGAGATCATGCCTGTTAAATTTGGTGGACTTCTTCTGGACAGTCACCAGAGCCCTAGATGAGGGCAAAGTTGTGCATACAGCCTGCCTGAACTTAGCCAGAACCTTTGACACAATCCACCAATTAGGCATCATTGATAAATTCACCAAGTTGAGTATCAATCCATATTTTGTCAGGTGGGTTGCAAACTGGCTCACTGATAGAACTCATACAGTCAAAGTAGGGAAATCAACCACCTCCAACAGACCCATAACCATTGGTGTTCTACAGGGATTGGTTCTGGGACCCCTACTGTTTGGAATTTATTCTCTGAAGTAAAGGATAAAACTAAAGGACTTTGGCTGACAAAATTTGCTGATGACTGCAAACTGAGAGCATCCATTGAAACCTTAGTGATATCAACAGTCAACAGGATGCAAGAAAGTCCTAATCAGACTAATGACTGGTGCCAAAGTCACGGTCTTAAACTTAATGCTAAAAAATGCATTATCTTCCCCTTTGGCAAGGGTGATTTTCCTGCAAACTGCCATATCACTAGCAATACCTTAAGCACATAGTCAGTGGTGAGAGATCTGGGCACACAGGTTGATAGCAACGTTAACTTCGATTACCATGTCTCTACAGTGGTAAGAAAGCATTTTGTATTGCTCATCTCATAAGTAAGGGCATTGCCTCCAGAAAAATAAAGAGGCTAGAACCCCCCCCCCTCGCACTCTTCCCTCATCAGGCCAATAACAGAGTCCAATGCTGCCTTTGGTATGTTCCTTTCCAAACACCTGCAGCAATTGGAGAGAGACCATAAAGGTTCCTTACAAAGAACATTCAGGATCTGCAAGATCTGTCTTATGTGGACAGACTGAAGTCATTGCCACTTTACTTTGTGTTGTACAGACTGCTGAGAGGCAACCTATGCCTTAGATATAGAGCAATCTCTGACCCAAATTTAATGGAAATGCTGCACATTTGCAAGTCAAATGGCACAAGCATCACTCGTTCATGCGACCTTAACCTGGTATGTGACATCAATATAACTTGCTGGAGAGACAGATTTGTCTAACAGAGGTTGCCCCACCTTTGGAGCAAGCTTCCTTTTCATGTTAAAGAAAGCCCCTCATTAGTCCTAGTAAAGTGTAATTTGGATGATTGGAAAGGTAACCAGAAATTCACTGTGGAGATTCCAGCCGTGTCCCTCTTGGACAGGGGCAATAGGTGCTGATTTTAGTGTCTGCATGAACCAGACACCCTTGAGAACATGGGTTGAATTTGGCTAGGATTGTAAGGGCCCTGGGGCCCTTAGCCTAGTAACCTTGTATGATCCTATAACAGGTTTAATAATAGTTGTGTATAATGGAACCAAGACCTCTGCATCCCTGCTTATGAAACAGTAACTAATATTGCTCAAAATCTCATAGCACTTTCTTTTACTATTAGATACATATTCATCAGAGTTTATCCCCAGATTAGTAACAGCCTTAACGATATGTGCAGTTCATAATTTTTCCTATTTACTTTTCATCTAAAGCATATGGATATTCTGTTTTTTTTTTTTTTTTTTTTTTTTGTAAATGCACAAAATAAAACATTTTTAACATTAAATTATATGTATGCTGAACTGGAACAAAGATCTATACAATCCATAAACTGCTGTAAAAGTCTATGGCCATTAATATTAATAACAATTCTTCCAGTTGTAGTGTCATCTGCAAACCTACTCACCCAAGATAGGGAACAGTGCCATAAAAATACTAAACAGGAATGAGACCAGAGTCAACCTCTACATCATGACATAATTTGGTTTACAGACAGAGTCCTTTCTTTTTACAACAAAGGTGTTTCCAGTCAGCCAGTTCCACACCCATTACTTTACATAGTGGTTAATATTTAAGTCATCTATACATTTAAAAAAATCACATCCGGGCTGATGGAATCACATGCACCAGAAAGTCCAGGTAAACCAAATTAACATGAAAATCCTTTCTGAGTGAAGAGAACTGATTCTGATAGAAACTTATCAAGTTAGACTAGCAAGAATGTTGGTAGATATCACTCATCAAACTGCATTATTGTAGTTTTTGGCAATTATTTTTTAAAAACACTTAGAGAAAATGCGAGTTAGGCTAATCAACACAGAGAGTCCTCCACCCAGCAACCATTTGAAGATATTGGGATATGATCCATTTTTCCTTCCCTCATATCTCTGTCACATAACCCTGACACAAAAACTCCTGAAAAGTTCTGTTATGCAGTCAACTAGACCTATACTAATTTTCTTTCAGAAATAGCTATTAATGCCCTCAGAGATGGTTGTTCTAATCTGTCTGAGATACACCAGGACATTCTTATAGTAATCTAAATTAAGATTTGGAAAATTTCTGTTTACATATACAATAACCAAGGTAAAGCAAGAATGTTTTACATAAGCATTACTAAATAATTTATAAGAAAAAACAGGAAGTAATTCTAATTATTCAGACATCATTTTGTCATTATTCTTTAAGCAGCAATTTGCAAAATGATCTTTCAGATAATTTATAAAGTGCTTGAACAATGCTTTACTGTTATTGATTGAGCTTCTTGTAACAGTTAATTCATAACGTCTTCTGCTCATAATATCTTCTATTATTCCTTACTGATCTCCTAAAAGATTTTTGCCATATATTGCCCTAGCCTGTTTTATTCATTAAAATATTTTTAACCATTGTCCTATAATGCTTCAGTTGTTGCTTAGCTCTGGAAAGTCTAGAAGACCAGCATTCTGGAAATTGTTTATTTTTTGTCCATTGTTAGCCACGAGGAATGAGTCTATCGGTTAAGTTCTTTATAAACCCATAAAAATAGACCATATAACCATCCATGTATTCATTCCACTGTTATTTTGCAATTTTTCATAAATTGGAAAGGAATTGACACTGTAATTTTTTTCTATCATTCCACAAAAACTCTTAACTGGTTTGCAATTTTTTAAAAGTTTAACAACACATGGTAGATTAATGTTTTGCAGGAGGAGTCAGGTTTAAGGGAAGTCAGGAATTGTATGAGCTAATGAATGTTCAACTGACAATGACTGTATAGAAGATTATATGTGATATATAAGGTTTTCAACTGAAAATATGTCAGTATGGTCTGTTTATCATGTATAAAAATATATGATTGTATATGTCATAAGTGGTAATTCAATAAAGATGTTCCTTGTTTGAAAAATATCCTGATCTCTGTTCCCCTCAGAAACCTGATTAAACTCACTGCTATTTTTACACTGTATACACTTTAAATTGCCCTTTGACCAATATATTGTATTCCTCCCTTACATTTTATATAAAAAACATTGAAGAAGTCTTCTTGTTATCAAATCCTCTAAATGCAATTAATCCATTTGGTCCATAATACACAGAAAGTTATGTAAATCTGTATTTGGTCCAAAGATTATGCCAATGATATAATTAGCATGTTGCACTAAAATAAGTCATATAAATTAAAAAAATGCAGGAAGATGGAATATATGGAGGTGTAGTTGATGTAATACATGAGATAAAGGAACTTGATTTTGTGCTTGTGATTTTGCTACTCATTATGAAACTTATTATTTAAATTGAAAGTACTGGATATTTCATTTATCACTGTCAAGATCCATAATACACAGTAATTTTTCAGGATTGTAGTTTAAGTAGCTATTATTCTAAGTAAACTCAAATGGTTTTAATATATATATATAATTAAATAAAATGATGTAATTATCTTCCAACATTTTCAAACCCTGTCAAACATGTAGAGAGTCAATGTTGCTTCTTTGCAACTTTGCATCATCACAGGACACAAGACACTGACACCTGTGTCAATTTCACCCACTGAGGGTCAGGTTCAAACACTTTTAGCTGGATCCTAGTTGGCTAATTGGTCCTTCAATCAATCTTCAGACCAGGAATATCCCTTACAAGTGGTTAGTCACCAAAGTCTCCCCTGGTTCCTTAAAATGAATATACAGGTTTTGCTAGTATAATAAGGTGTCAGACTTTAGAAATTATTCCCTGCAGACTACTTTGCAAAAAACACACTGTCGATACTTCCAAGTTCCTTGAAAATAGCTAAAAACACATTTTTGTACTAGTTTACATTAGGCCCATTTATGAATGAATGTGAAAATTTAGTGGCAAATATAATGTGTAAAATATTGAACTTATTCAGATATTATTGCTATTAGCATATTAGAAAAACATGATCTGTACAAAATTAAAATAGATAGTGTTGCTTCTATTATTGTTTGCAACTAAAATGATTCCACAAAGAAATATAACTCGAAACAAGCACCAGTAGTGGATGAAGTTATAGAAGTTATAGCCAATATATTTGATAGTTAATAAAGGAAAAACTAGAAAAAAATTAATATGTAATTGAATAAATGATATTAATTTACAATTTAGGCTGCATATGATAAACACATAACCTTGATGCAGTTTTATGTATTTTGAATACAAAATGATACTTTCTAAGTTATACTTACTGAACAAGAACATATATTTTTAAGTTGTTCATTGGTATTAGTCTACAGAAATTACTGTATCCCTTTTCATTAATGTAGTTGTTTTGAATGTTACTTAGCATTGTATAAAGCTGAATTTGTGTTGCTGGTAAAGTGCATAATAGTGTCAAATGAATGCACCTGAGTGATTAGAATCTAAATCAGAATATTATTACTGGCTGTCTAATAAGAATACAGATTGAAAATGTTGTCGTTACTGTCTGTAAATGTTCAAACTGGGAAGGCTATTGAAGAAGTATAAATATGAAATGAATGATCATGTAGTTTGAATGCAATAAAGATGCACATTTGTAAAAATCTACAATCAAAAATCACTAGAAGAACGATTTTAATTAAAGCTCTCAAATTAAATTAAAATAAAGAAACTGAAAAAGTTAAAGTAAAATAATAAATTTTAAAGGAAACCACAGTTGTAACTAGCCTGTTGAAAAACAACCGTACTGGCATAGATGTCCTGGTAAATTAGCTAAATAAAAGGAAGTTAGCTAAAAGTGTAACTAAACAGCTAACATATCTTAATATAACCGCATTGCATTGTTAAGATATTACCACAAATTCATGCAAGAACCATAGAAGTAAAGTACCCACAAGATGACTCATTCATAAAAAAGGTAAAGCATTGTTTGGTGCTCAACTTATGTCAATTATACAATTATCATGTTGCATTACAATAAGTCATACAGATCAAAAAATATAGGAAGATGGAATATATGGAGGTGTAGTTGATGTAATTCCAAAAACACACCAAACAGCCAATACTTAATCCAGCGAAAATTTACTTTTATTCTCTCCAAAGATCTGGTACCTCGGCCATTCGCCTTCAAAGGATCACAATTCAATGTTACATACTAACAATATTTATACAAACATTAATTGGATCAATTATTCAATTTATTATGTAATTAATTGCAAAAAGGAGGGAAAAGAAGCATCTAAATATATTTAAAGTGACCTTCCTATTTTTAAATATTGTGAATATTTTAAATATTTATATTATCAATGATATAAAAATATAAACATTTTATATAATTTTTTATATATATATATATATATATATATATATATATATCATTTACCATCAAGAAATATTCCTGACACATTAATTAATCAAATTATCATATGCCTAATTCCAAATTAAGTCCTAAAGGTTTTAAAGTATTATATTTTAGAATCATTCCAGTTTCTAGCTCCAATAATCTATCACAAATGTCATCACCTTTACAACAAAAAGGTTTGCCCAAAATACTGAATTTTAAACTATCAGCTTTTCCTTCATGAGCTTCTAAAAAATGTTTGGCAACTGGACTGGATAAATTATGATTTCGAATATCTTTTAAGTGCTCTAAAATTCTCACCCTAACCATCCTTTTAGTTTGTCCAATATACCATACATTATTGCAACAACAAGTAAGTGTATATACAACACCAATAGATTTGCAAGTAAAATGATGCTTAGGGTAATGGTTAACATTATTAATACATCTGACATCAATAATTCTGTCACATAAACTGCAAGAACCACACCTGAAACATCCCATGTTGGTAGCACTAGAAGTTCTTTTAATTAAGAGATTATTATTTAATATTTCCTTTAAAATTTTCCCTTTCTTATAAGAAAATATTATGTGATCAGGAAAAAGCTCACCTATCTGATCATCCTCACTGACCAAATACCAAAATCTCTTAATTATAGAAACAAATTTTTCAGAAAAGGCAGTATACCTAGTTACAAAAAATACCTCTTCTGCAACTCTGTCTTTTTGATTAGAGTCTAAAACATTCCTTTCTATCTTCCTAAATATTTTCTGCTTATTAGTAATGTTATTCATACTAGCTAATAACTGCCTTTTGTCATAACCTCTATCACCTAGTCTAACAAATACCTCATTTAATTCATGATCCAACTCAGATTCTATACTAGTATGCTGATATATCCTTTTGAATTCTCCATGAGGTAAAGCTCTTAACAGGTGTGGAGGATGCATGCTGGTAGCATGCAAAAACATATTTACTGACGTACTTTTCCTATATGGTCTAAATCCAATGATATTGTTTCTTTCAAATAGTGTTAGATCCAAAAAATTAATTTGATTCCTGTTGATCTCGTATGAGAATGACAAATTATGTTCATTTTCATTCAAATTTTCAAAAAATTCACAAAACTCTATAACATCCCCTTTGCATATGAAAATTAAATCGTCAATAAAACGCTTATACAAAACCACTTTATATTTAAAGAAATCTGAAGGATAAATAAATTTCTTTTCAAAGAAATCCATATATATAATGGCATAAGTGGGAGCATAAGCTGCTCCCATAGCCGTTCCCTTGGTTTGTAAAAAATACTCCTCATTAAATACAAAGTAGTTATGAGTTAAACAAAATTCTAACAGGGAGATCAAAAAACTGGTCCTAGGACCTTCACCTAACATATTATGAATAGCTTCAAGCCCCCATCTAATATTGATGTTAGTGTATAATGACTTAACATCGATAGTCACCCAATAAAAATCACTATCCCAAGAAATTTTATTTACTTCATTAATCAGATCTTGAGTGTTACTAATATGAGCATTCACTTTTTTAAGATGAGTTTTCAACTGGAAATCCAGGAAAACATTAACATTCTCCAAAAAAGAACCTATCCCTGATATTATTGGCCTACCAGGGGGCTCCACTAGATCTTTATGGATCTTGGGAAGGGCGTATAATATGGGTGTACGAGGGTCCTTGATATACATCTTCTTAATGTCAGCATACAAGAAGAAACCTAGTCGCTCTCCCCTTTCCAAAAGAGTTAACAATTCTTCATTATAGAGTTTAATAGGATCCCCATCAAGTTTAGTATATTCTTCACTATTAGAAAGCAATCTATTGACCATTATACAGTAGTCAGATCTATTTAGAATAACCCAATTACCCCCTTTATCTGCACATTTAAATATATAATCATTTTTCATTTTTTTCAGATTTTTTAAAGCTTGCCATTCACCTTTGCTTAAATTAAATTGTTTTTCCTTACAAAATTCTTTAAACATTAGCTCCATCTCTTTAAGAACAACTTTCTGAAAAGTTGAAATAGCTGATACAAAAATAGTAGGTGTAAATTTACTTCCAGTATTTCTAAATTTAGGCATCATTAACTTTCCATAACCTGTCAAATAACTGATATCAGGGCTAATATCATTATTGAAGCACATAGAACAATCATCACTATCTTCCAAGAAACAATCAGATTCATCATGTTCATAATCGTATACTGACAAATTCATCAAACTTTCATCAAAATCAGTTTCATTTTCATTAATTTCTCCATTTTGAACAATGGTATTAACATTCATGTTCTTAAATTTTTTAAAATACACCCTTAATAATAATTTACGAATAAATGTTTTTACTTCTAAATATATGTCAGCAAACGAAGGAAAAATAGTGGGAACAAATTTACTTCCCTTACATAACACATTCAACATGTCATGATTTAAACACATATTCGATAAGTTGACACATTCTAAAGAAGTAACATTATTGCAAGTCCCATTAAATTCAGGTATTATCAAACCTTCATTTATAGCGGTTTCGCCCCTTTCTGCCATTTCTTCCATTTCTCTCCTTGTTGTAACTGCCATTTTGAAAGCCGGTATTCTCCGCCGTATTTAAATTAAGAGTCTCATTAGAAGCTTCTGCAGACTCTCCATCATTACCCCGATTAGGAGCAACAGTTCTTGCAAAAGAAACATTTTTAATAGCAGTTTCTTTCTCCATAGATGAAAAAGAAGACGCTGATGTTGAGTAGTTCCTTCGTTTGGAGCTGCGAGTCCAGCTCCTCCCTCTAGAGCGATTACGTACTGGTTCACGTTGCCAATTGAAAATAACACCAGTCTCATAGTCCTTTAAGTCCCGGACTAGTTTGTTGCGTTTTCTCTGCACAACGTCAGCTTCTAACTTATTCATTTTATCATTAATGTTGGCCATTTGAACCTTATAGTTTACTTCAGCAACAAGTTAATTTTGTAGTAACAAAATCTCATTTTTTAACTTGTCATGAGATTTTTGGTTGCGCTTTATCAATATACGTAACCAACCTAATGTACATAAGTGAGAAGTCTGCTTCCATTCTTCTAAAAGATCATGTTCATCATCTGAGAATGGTGCAGCTGGTAATTTTTCAATACGCAACCCTCGTGGGGTGATATCAAGGCTCACATATTTCTCTAGAAGCCTAGTATCAAAATACAGCGCAACCTCCTTGGCCATTAGCTTGTTTAACTGAGTGAAGCGACTATCTGCACTCACATTCCCCTCCAAATTCCAGGGGTCATTAGCAGTAAATCTTTTATCACGTTCTGCTACCATATTCTGAAACAACAAGGCGCTAGATACAGAGTTCCGTTCGGAGCTTCCACTACTAGACATAGATAAAGCTGTTATCTAGCCTTTTTAACAGGAATATTACAGTCAAAATTCAGGAATATTTCAGTCAAAATTAACGAGATGCAAATAACTGGAGAAGTACGGCTTGGATCCAAACTCAATGATAACAAACAGACGTAGCAAAAGCAAAAAGTAAATCCAAAAACACACCAAACAGCCAATACTTAATCCAGCGAAAATTTACTTTTATTCTCTCCAAAGATCTGGTACCTCGGCCATTCGCCTTCAAAGGATCACAATTCAATGTTACATACTAACAATATTTATACAAACATTAATTGGATCAATTATTCAATTTATTATGTAATTAATTGCAAAAAGGAGGGAAAAGAAGCATCTAAATATATTTAAAGTGACCTTCCTATTTTTAAATATTGTGAATATTTTAAATATTTATATTATCAATGATATAAAAATATAAACATTTTATAAATTTTATATATATATATATATATATATATATATATATATATATATATATATATATATCATTTACCATCAAGAAATATTCCTGACACATTAATTAATCAAATTATCATATGCCTAATTCCAAATTAAGTCCTAAAGGTTTTAAAGTATTATATTTTAGAATCATTCTAGTTTCTAGCTCCAATAATCTATCACAAATGTCATCACCTTTACAACAAAAAGGTTTGCCCAAAATACTGAATTTTAAACTATCAGCTTTTTATATCATTGATAATATAAATATTTAAAATATTCACAATATTTAAAAATAGGAAGGTCACTTTAAATATATTTAGATGCTTCTTTTCCCTCCTTTTTGCAATTAATTACATAATAAATTGAATAATTGATCCAATTAATGTTTGTATAAATATTGTTAGTATGTAACATTGAATTGTGATCCTTTGAAGGCGAATGGCCGAGGTACCAGATCTTTGGAGAGAATAAAAGTAAATTTTTGCTGGATTAAGTATTGGCTGTTTGGTGTGTTTTTGGATTTACTTTTTGCTTTTGCTACGTCTGTTTGTTATTATTGAGTTTGGATCCAAGCCGTACTTCTCCAGTTATTTGCATCTCGTTAATTTTGACTGAAATATTCCTGAATTTTGACTGAAATATTCCTGTTAAAAGGCTATATAACAGTTTTATCTATGTCTAATAGTGGAAGCTCCGAACGGAACTCTGTATCTAGCACCTTGTTGTTTCAGAATATGGTAGCAGAACGTGATAAAAGATTTACTGCTAATGACCCCTGGAATTTGGAGGGGAATGTGAGTGCAGATAGTCGCTTCACTCAGTTAAACAAGCTAATGGCCAAGGAGGTTGCGCTGTATTTTGATACTAGGCTTCTAGAGAAATATGTGAGCCTTGATACCACCCCTCGAGGGTTGCGTATTGAAAAATTACCAGCTGCACCATTCTCAGATGATGAACATGATCTTTTAGAAGAATGGAAGCAGACTTCTCACTTATGTACATTAGGTTGGTTACGTATATTGATAAAGCGCAACCAAAAATCTCATGACAAGTTAAAAAATGAGATTTTGTTACTACAAAATGAACTTGTTGCTGAAGTAAACTATAAGGTTCAAATGGCCAACATTAATGATAAAATGAATAAGTTAGAAGCTGACGTTGTGAGAAAGCAACAAACTAGTCCGGGACTTAAAGGACTATGAGACTGGTGTTATTTTCAATTGGCAACGTGAACCAGTACGTAATCGCTCTAGAGGGAGGAGCTGGACTCGCAGCTCCAAACGAAGGAACTACTCAACATCAGCGTCTTCTTTTTCATCTATGGAGAAAGAAACTGCTATTAAAAATGTTTCTTTTACAAGAACTGTTGCTCCTAATCGGGTAATGATGGAGAGTCTGCAGAAGCTTCTAATGAGACTCTTAATTTAAATACGGCGGAGAATACCAGCTTTCAAAATGGCAGTTACAACAAGGAGAGAAATGGAAGAAACGGCAGAAAGGGGCGAAACCGCTATAAATGAAGGTTTGATAATACCTGAATTTAATGGAACTTGCAATAATGTTACTTCTTTAGAATGTGTCAACTTATCGAATATGTGTTTAAATCATGACATGTTGAATGTGTTATGTAAGGGAAGTAAATTTGTTCCCACTATTTTTCCTTCGTTTGCTGACATATATTTAGAAGTAAAAACATTTATTCGTAAATTATTATTAAGGGTGTATTTTAAAAAATTTAAGAACATGAATGTTAATACCATTGTTCAAAATGGAGAAATTAATGAAAATGAAACTGATTTTGATGAAAGTTTGATGAATTTGTCAGTATACGATTATGAACATGATGAATCTGATTGTTTCTTGGAAGATAGTGATGATTGTTCTATGTGCTTCAATAATGATATTAGCCCTGATATCAGTTATTTGACAGGTTATGGAAAGTTAATGATGCCTAAATTTAGAAATACTGGAAGTAAATTTACACCTACTATTTTTGTATCAGCTATTTCAACTTTTCAGAAAGTTGTTCTTAAAGAGATGGAGCTAATGTTTAAAGAATTTTGTAAGGAAAAAAAACAATTTAATTTAAGCAAAGGTGAATGGCAAGCTTTAAAAAATCTGAAAAAAATGAAAAATGATTATATATTTAAATGTGCAGATAAAGGGGGTAATTGGGTTATTCTAAATAGATCTGACTACTGTATAATGGTCAATAGATTGCTTTCTAATAGTGAATAATATACTAAACTTGATGGGGATCCTATTAAACTCTATAATGAAGAATCGTTAACTCTTTTGGAAAGGGGAGAGTGACTAGGTTTCTTCTTGTATGCTGACATTAAGAAGATGTATATCAAGGACCCTCGTACACCCATATTATACGCCCTTCCCAAGATCCATAAAGATCTAGTGGAGCCCCCTGGTAGGCCAATAATATCAGGGATAGGTTCTTTTTTGGAGAATGTTAATGTTTTCCTGGATTTCCAGTTGAAAACTCATCTTAAAAAAGTGAATGCTCATATTAGTAACACTCAAGATCTGATTAATGAAGTAAATAAAATTTCTTGGGATAGTGATTTTATTGGGTGACTATCGATGTTAAGTCATTATACACTAACATCAATATTAGATGGGGCTTGAAGCTATTCATAATATGTTAGGTGAAGGTCCTAGGACCAGTTTTTTGATCTCCCTGTTAGAATTTTGTTTAACTCATAACTACTTTGTATTTAATGAGGAGTATTTTTTACAAACCAAGGGAACGGCTATGGGAGCAGCCTATGCTCCCACTTATGCCATTATATATATGGATTTTTTTGAAAAGAAATTTATTTATCCTTCAGATTTCTTTAAATATAAAGTGGTTTTGTATAAGCGTTTTATTGACGATTTAATTTTTATATGCAAAGGGGATGTTATAGAGTTTTGTGAATTTTTTGAAAATTTGAATGAAAATGAACATAATTTGTCATTCTCATATGAGATCAACAGGAATCAAATTAATTTTTTGGATCTAACACTATTTGAAAGAAATAATATCATTGGATTTAGACCATATAGGAAAAGTACGTCAGTAAATATGTTTTTGCATGCTACCAGCATGCATCCTCCACACCTGTTAAGAGCTTTACCTCATGGAGAATTCAAAAGGATATATCAGCATACTAGTATAGAATCTGAGTTGGATCATGAATTAAATGAGGTGTTTGTTAGACTATGTGATAGAGGTTATGACAAAAGGCAGTTATTAGCTAGTATGAATAACATTACTAATAAGCAGAAAATATTTAGGAAGATAGAAAGGAATGTTTTAGACTCTAATCAAAAAGACAGAGTTGCAGAAGAGGTATTTTTTGTAACTAGGTATACTGCCTTTTCTGAAAAATTTGTTTCTATAATTAAGAGATTTTGGTATTTGGTCAGTGAGGATGATCAGATAGGTGAGCTTTCCTGATCACATAATATTTTCTTATAAGAAAGGGAAAAATTTAAAGGAAATATTAAATAATAATCTCTTAATTAAAAGAACTTCTAGTGCTACCAACATGGGATGTTTCAGGTGTGGTTCTTGCAGTTTATGTGACAGAATTATTGATGTCAGATGTATTAATAATGTTAACCATTACCTAAGCATCATTTTACTTGCAAATCTATTGGTGTTGTATATACACTTACTTGTTGTTGCAATAATGTATGGTATATTGGACAAACTAAAAGGATGGTTAGGGTGAGAATTTTAGAGCACTTAAAAGATATTCAAAATCATAATTTATCCAGTCCAGTTGCCAAACATTTTTTAGAAGCTCATGAAGGAAAAGCTGATAGTTTAAAATTCAGTATTTTGGGCAAACCTTTTTGTTGTAAAGGTGATGACATTTGTGATAGATTATTGGAGCTAGAAACTAGAATGATTCTAAAATATAATACTTTAAAACCTTTAGGACTTAATTTGGAATTAGGCATATGATAATTTGATTAATTAATGTGTCAGGAATATTTCTTGATGGTAAATGATATATATATATATATATATATAAAAAATTATATAAAATGTTTATATTTTTATATCATTGATAATATAAATATTTAAAATATTCACAATATTTAAAAATAGGAAGGTCACTTTAAATATATTTAGATGCTTCTTTTCCCTCCTTTTTGCAATTAATTACATAATAAATTGAATAATTGATCCAATTAATGTTTGTATAAATATTGTTAGTATGTAACATTGAATTGTGATCCTTTGAAGGCGAATGGCCGAGGTACCAGATCTTTGGAGAGAATAAAAGTAAATTTTCGCTGGATTAAGTATTGGCTGTTTGGTGTGTTTTTGGATTTACTTTTTGCTTTTGCTACGTCTGTTTGTTATCATGTAGTTGATGTAATACCTGAAATATTTGAAAGTATACTATAAACGGACACTTCTGTGATTTGTGGTGTTGCTAGTCAGTATGAAACTCATTTTATAAATTAAAAGTACTAGATATTTCATGTCTCACTGCTAAGATCCAAACTCACATGGCTGGGTCATTGAAATGGGAATTATATTTTTAGATCTATTTCTATTTCATGGATAGCTTAAGTACTGTTAGTATAGTGCAGTGCAGTGTTAGTGCAGTGAATTTGTCTGAGGTTGGTAGATACTGATATTAAAGAACTTGACAGAACCAGGGACTCATATGATGTAGACCAACATATTTGTCAACAATGAGTGGTAACAAAAAAAGGGAAAGAATCACTGTAACATGAAAATACATTAGTGAGCTGAATATAGGTTTCAGATTTGGAATCTGTTCTTTGTTCTTATAGAAACTGATACAAAGAGTAAAAAAATATATGAAGGTGGAAATATAGAAACCTGTTGTGGCCTTCACAACTACGAAAAAGTATATGCAGTTTGATAATATGTGAGGTCCTGTTTTGATAATCATGCCTATTGTAATTATTTGAATATTTGAGCCACATCTTATGGAAAAAATGGAATTCTGAGAGAGAGAGAGAAAGTGTGGGTGTGGGTATGTGTGAGAAACAGAAAATGAGAGAGATGGAGAGCATGTACCTCTCAAAATCTTCAGTCAAGAATTCCAGTCTGAAAAGGCTTTCCTTCAACACACATTATTTAAACAGTAATACGTTTGAAACTATAATGTCTAGCCATATTGATTAACTGTAATTCTCAGCAATTTACCAACAGATACAGTTTATTGAGGTTTAGTTTCTTAAAGTCTTTTCTAATACCATGATGGGAATGGACCCCATTCCTAAGTCAAAGTATGATTAAAGTTTATGAAATTAGTATTATTTCAATCTTTGGAAGTTAAGGCAACTACATTATACATTCAAGATTCAACAAACTTACTTTGCAGCATGCTAACTAAGCAGCATTGTTTTATATTAACAATAGAATGTCATGATTTTTGTATCTATTTGGCTGCATTATCAACCACACTAAAAGCATTCAACAATGAGCATGTTATGCTACATCTTTTAAGAAATGTAGTCAAATCTTCTCAGCAAATGTGTCATGATATACATGGTGGCTTCAATAATTGTATAATTTATGGCAAAATGCTATTACTATAATCAGTCACTTTGGTTTGTGCAGTTTTGTCTTCGAAGTTTGTAACAGAATGAATAAATGTATAGTGTGAGCCACATTGGTCATTGGGTTTGATTAATCATGTTTGGGTATATGGCCAGTGTTTATTTGTTTTTCTTTATGCATTTTTATATGATCAAATACTTCTTTATCAGGAATATATTCCTTATAATTTTATTTTTAGATTTTTAGCTTTGGGTAGTAGTTAGTATTATTTTAAACATGCGCTCAATTGTATATTTTTAATTATAGGAAAGGTATACTTTGAAGTCTTCTTCACATGTATTATTATCATATTATTTTTCCAACATTACAAGATTTTATATAATGCTTCTTAGTATGTGTTTTTAAATAATTATTTTTGAATAGATTTTTAATATAATAGGGACTAACAGGACTACAGTATTTGTGAAAAACATATTATTAGCAGGATATTAAGAGGTTAATGGTTAGGTCACACTCAAATTAATATATTAATTGAGTTAAAATAGTCCTTAAATGAACAAGTTAATTGAGGTGTAATTTGGATCTGATGAAGTCTCAGTGAAGAGATGGAAAATTCAGGGAATTAGTTATGCATTTTATTTTATTATTTTTTTCTTGTATGTATTGATAATAAAAGTGGTTTAGTCCATCATAGTGTTTGTGGCAATCCTGGACCTCCACAGTGCTTTTCTATGTGTTTTGTTGTTTGGACATTTTAGTACTGCTTTCCATATTTTAGTCATGTGGTTTTTGATTATGGAAGGCCAGGAGGTGCAGGTTAATTACAGAACAGTGGACTGAGAACTTGTACAGAAGATATTGGAGATGATGAAAGAAATGGGTACGTTAGTTGGTAAACTAATGCAACTGGTCAACTTATTAACAAATAACGGTTTGGCGGAAGCATGCAGAACTTATTTCCATTGCCTGGTAACCAGGAAACACTATATAACGAGCTAAGGGGCAGATTGGAAGCCCTTAGAGAAGTGGAAGTGAGCCAGCATTGGACTACACAGGGGGAATGTACAGATAGCTTGGATTTATTCCGTCAAATATCGAAGACATCAGTCCAGGAAAGGTTAGATTACCACAGAAAAGGAGCAAGACTGAAGGACAAATGACAGTATACAAAATGAGGTCACTGTAATGCTAATGAGAACATTATACCTTCTAATGCTAATGAACATGTTTTTAGTCATAATAATGGCACTGATAGATGGCTATGTAAGAAAAAAGGTGATGTGGTTCTAATGAGAACAATATGACTGTTAATGTTAACGGAAGTCATACCAGCCATAATTATAATAGATTTTGACCATAATATTTTTGAGAGGTCACATTGGCTCTGGAAGTACAATGTTTTGTTTAACAAAAATGAAAAAAGACTCAGTGGATGGAAGGTCTTATCAGGAAAATGTCTATTTATTATATGATTTGATGTTTAACTTTAAATTGTTACAATTTGATAATTGGTCCCTACAAAAATGTTTCCAAGCTAGAATGGTACCAAATATGGTTGAGGATATGTAAATATCCTAACAATGTGGCAGAAGGCTCTATCTTTCACAAAGAATTGTTAAAAATATTTGACCAATGTGGTTTTGCAATCATGGAGGTAATTATTAAGAATAATAAGGCTGAGATGGATATTTTATATGATAAAATAGAGAACATTAATAAAATTGTTACTGGTGATCTAATGTTCACTATTAATGAAGAGAAGAAAAATATATTAGTATTAAAAATAAAATAGAAGAAAAAACTAAGCATTTGATAAGAAGAAAAAGTAAAATAATTATGACAGGAAGAATATAAAGAGCACAGAAGCTATCTCAGACCAAAGCAGAAGTTTGATTATTTTTATAACCACAGATTTAATAGAAGCACACAAGCCAAAAAGGATAGTGGGGAAGAATATGTTAATTACAGGAGAGAGAATGAAGGGCATGATAGTTTCTTATGGAAACAGCAAAAGAGAATATAGGCAAGAGAGTAATTTAAGACAGGAAGACCCTTTAGAGTATAATCCTTTGAGAAGGTCAGAGTGAATATGGAACTGGATGGGGAACCCTTATCAAAACAATTACAACAGGGGGAAGAATTAATTGAGGAATGGAAACCTAAAGCATGTTTAGAATTAAACATTTAAGGGAATGGCTATGGGAATGTAAGTGAAAATACTGAAAATGAGATTATTAAAATAGATTCAAACATATACAGAGATGTGAATTACAAGATCTTTAATTATAGTAATATTGAATTAAATAAAATGTATTTTAATTAATTTATAAAAGGTTTTAAAATTGTTCCTAGTGGGAAGATGGATGTAAATAAGTTAATTTTGTATCTCAAATTATTTACTAGAAAAAAAGAACTTAGAATATCTGTTTCACAATGATGGCAAAGATCATTTTTTTTATTTTGGACTAAAAAAAAGTATATATAAACCATCCCTTCATCTCCAGCTAAGGAATTTTGAACATATAGTTGAAAAAGAAATAAGAAAAAATCTAAATCAAAATAAGCAAACATTTAATTTATCTAAGGAAGAAAGACTTTTACTTAATTGTATAAAGAACAATGAAAATATAAGAGTTATGAGGCTAGATATAGTGGGCAGAACAGTTATTATGGACAACATCATATATATGAGAAAAATGTTAGATATTTTGAGTGATAGAGATAAGTATGAGAGAGTATCTATAAATGAGATCAATATTGTATATACTGTAACTAAATAGACTGGGGAGGTAATCCAATAAACCTTACAAGGAGCAATTCTCCATGTAGGAATAGTGGTAAGGCTTGAACATGGAACATGGCTACTGAGTGATCCAGGAAACAAGGCTTGGTGTGGGCAGAAGCTTCTCTACACTGTGTGAACACTGGGATGTCCGCAGAATGCAAATCACCTGATCTGCTGGTAAAACTATGCAAATGAGGTGATTTTGCGATTCTGCAAGCATAAAGACACCAGTGTAGATGCAGTGTAAGCCTGCAAAATGCATGCAGTTACAAACCATATACCAGAGGATAAAAATTAAACAGGGATTTTAACAGCCCAAATAAAAGGTGGTATAATGTGCAGTAGGCATGGGAATGGCCAAAACTATGACCAGTGAATTAAAATAGTAATGCAATATATTAAAAATTAAACATTTTTAATATATGTATATATATATATATATATATATATATATATATATATATGTGTGTGTGTGTGTGTGTGTGTGTGTGTGCCATGTTTAAGCAGCACTCAGCAACATGCAAACATGCTATTTTCCAAAAAAATATAAATAAATAAAAAGTGGAAACTATGAAATTTACAGCTATGTAAAGTTTTTGCATTATAGTGGCCAACATGCAGAGTCATACAATGGCAGATTATGGTGATTGCTAAGGACATTGGCCCTGGTGTAGTGCAGTATCCAGGGCATATGCAATTAGGTGTATGTAAATTAGGCAAGTTTATTAAATAGCATAATGGGCCACCATGTCTTCAGGTACTGTGTAAGGGCTAGAACCATGGTAGTGTAGGCAGGACAGACAGCTGACATGAAAAGGGGGTGTGTCATAGTATGTGTAAGCAAATTAAAGTCCAGAGGGCTCCTGTTTGCACTCAGCAAAGCACAGCTAAGCAGGGGGTGTGCCTGAGGCTGATAAGCTGTGCTTAGCTGGTTAAAGAAAAGCTAAGTGTGACTGTGTACAGTGGAGGGCCCTTTCTGCTCAGCAATGTTTACACTAGCTCAGTGGGTAGTGGGTTTGCACTCAGCGCCGCGGGGCTGAGCAGTGAAAGAAATTTAAAAAAAGGGGAGGGAAATAGCCTGGAAAAGATAATCAAGCATAAATGACTGATAAGCACTGTTCCACTGACATTGGCCCATTCAGAACCCTTAATAATATAGCTGGCAGGTGGCAATCACACAGGCTGCATCTGCAGCACACCAGTATAAAGTAGGCATACACCCTTCAATCTGATTTTTCCACACATACTCTACACCATTGGAGTACACACTTGAGAACTTTAACAGACAAAATGATAGGGGCTGCTGCTGCTCTGCTACATCTGTATGCAATACAGACTGAGGTCAGTGATGATGACGATGCTGGCAATAGACCCAGACTAAGGAGGAGGAGAAGAGTGTTCAGGCCCAGGGTAACCTTTCAGGGGCTACATGAGCTGCAGATAGTAGTGTGCTATAGGGTGGGCAGGGACATACTACAGCAACTCACGGAGCTATGCCAGCCTCACCTCAGACCCAGAGTCAACTGAGAGGTAACCCATCCCAGTGGAAACAAAGGTATGTGTAGCCTTAAGAATACTAGCTACAGGAACTTTCTAAAGACCTACTGGGGACATCATGGGGATCTTACAAGCATTCGCATCCAGGGTACTCCACCAGTTCCTGGATGTCATGCTAACACATGCCAGTGAGCACATTTATTTCCCCAACACTCGTGAGGAGAGGACCAGCAATAAGAATCGCTTCCGCCATATAGCACACTACCCAGGGGTACTGGGTGCTATAGACAGTGGCTGTCTGTATTTGCTGCCTATGCGTGTGCAATGACAATACATTTCAAGGCCTGTTCCACCCTGTTAACCCACCATGGCCCTACTGTGCTGGGCATGTCATCCACCTTAGAAGCAACACTGGAAACTCTTCAGCCATATAAGCTCTGTAGCCCATGCAATAACTATGCAGCACTATAGTACATACAACTAGATAGTACATACAACTAGATAGGTAGGGGTTCTAATCTAAGCACTAGCACCTGTGTGTTTCTGTGTGTGTCTTTAAAGGGTAAACCATTTGGAAGCCTGTTCTACCCAGTAACCCCCCATTGACCTACTTTACAAGGCCTGTTGATATCATTCACCTTAGAAGCACTGTTAGACACTTCTCAGACATATACGCTTCATGGCGCATGTGATAAGTACATAATACATACAACTAGATAAGTAGGGGTTCTATTCTTAGCACTGGCAACTGTGTTTGTAGGGTAAACCATTTTGAGGCTTGTTCCACCCTATAAACCACCCATGCCCTATTTTACAGGACCCGCTAATGTCATCCACCTTAATTACAACATTGTACACTTTGCAAGCATGTAAGCTCTGTGGTGCATGTGATGAATACATAGCACTATAGTACAATAAACTAGATAGGTAGGGGTGATAATCTCAAAACTGCCACCTGTGTGTGTGTGTCTGTTTCTTGGTTATACCATTTTGAGGCCTGTTTAGCCCTGCTGACTCCCCACATTGCATTAATTGACAGGGCCTGTTGATGTTATCAACCTTTGATGCACTGTTTCACACTCTCCAGGGCATACATCTCAACTGTATATAGTTTTGCAGAAGGTCCAGATGATTGTCTCATATATTTTGTCTGTGTGTCATAAACATATGGTTTCCTGGCCAATCATTTCAAAGCATTAAGAGCTGAAGTCAAACAACAATGACAGACATCTAACTGTTAGACTTCATACCCTTCACAAAAGTAATGGTAATATGAAACTGGTCACTCTATCAGTGATCTATGTTTGTAAGAGCAATATGTAAAACATGCTCCTATTTTTGGGCCTGTATCACCCCATTACTTAAGACTTTGTCCACACGTATTGTTCTAACAGGTTGAGAGGTATGCCTCAGGTATATCAGCTCCATGGCATATGCATTAAGGACATAGCACTATACTACATACAAATAGATAGGTAGGGGTTGTCATTTCAATACTGGCAACTGTGTGAGTGTGTGTCTGTGTATGCATATCCTCTATAGCAGGTTGGCTGTCTTGCCTGTGTGTGTGCAATGCGTATACCATTTTGTGTGCCTGTACCACCCTGTTAACTCCAGAGTAGTAGTGGCAGACACTGCAAAACTGTATAACCTCTGTGGTTCATGCACTATGTATATTACACTATCTTACATATAACTAGCCAAGTAGGGGATCTGATATCAACAAGGGCAGTTCATGAGTGGGTGTATGTGCATACATATGTATATCCCCTTGTAGCAGTGTGCCTGTGTTATGGCCACAAACATACCTCTCAACCCCTTACAGAAAGACATCTGGAGAAAACCATACAGAAAAGTTGGACAAAGCCCACATATTAGGGTCAATCTTTAAATATTGCTCTGACAAACATACACAGGAGATAGCATAACAAGTTATACATTCACTTGCATTTTCTGAAGGGTACAAAGTCTGACAGGCAAATATCTGTCAGTATTGTGTAATGTCAGTCTTTATTGAATTCACACACAACTTTGCCAGAAAACCACAATGTTATGCCAAACAGAACAAAACTATGTGGCAAACATCAGGACATTCTGAAGACATCTGTAGAGGTGGGGGTTATGTCCACCACCTGTCCCACCCTGCAAGTTGCATCCCATGTTTAGCTAGGTGTGAAATGTGACAATGACACAAACAATACAGAGGTTCCCAGAGTGTAGGACAGCAAACATCTTGTAAATGTTGTCTACTACCTGCATAAGGCAGTTACTTCACATCAGAAGCACCTCACTGGTATGGAAACATGAGCCACAAAGAATCATAGAAAATTATGAAGTTTATATCACATAGGATCACCCAATACCAACAGTTCAAAAGATAGATGCTAGAAAACCAGATATAGTGGTCCAGGAAAATAAGACAAAAGTAGCATTGATCATTGAAATTGCCACAACCAGTGACTACAGTGTCTTGCGTGCAGAGAGACACAAAGTCATAAAATACCTGGATCTGCAGGCAGAAATGAGAGCCATGTGGAAGAAAGATACCCAGACAGTTCCAGTAGAAGTAGGAGAAACTGGTCTTATAAAAAAGAATTTACAATCGTATTTAGATATGTTACCAATTCATGTAACACCATACGAATTGCAGAAGGAGTTATTACTGGGCACATTGTGGGTGCTCTGAAGAGCACTTTTGGCTAACATCAAAGAGTGAAACGATACTAATTTCATGAACTTTAATCTTACTTTGACTTAGGAATGGGGTCCATTCCTGTCATGGGATCAGAAGCCCAAAAGACTTGGAGAAATTAAAAAAGTATGAGAAATAGCATGACCTATGGTGATGTGATACAAAAAAGCAGTCGTATTGGCAAAGTAAAGGCCTGTCCAGTACACTTGCCATGGGTTATGGTATGTCCTGCCAAGTGTCACAATACTACAATACATGTCTCACATTCCACATCTGATAAGGTGGCAACCCCACCCTGTGATGCCTGTGTGCAATATGTAGACTTGTGTACATGGGTAACTTCTGCCCACAATGACCCTCATGTATGAAGGCATGAATGCAAACTGCCACCTCCCACATATGTAGGTACCACCTAAAGCTGTGGCAACTGTGAGTAGTGTGAGGTTTGTCACTGACCCACAAACCAATGGTAACACACTGCAATGGCATCATAGAGTGGGTATGGAATAGTGGCCAGTTCCTGCCTCCAGCTGAATGCAGAAAACAGTACCATTGTATCATATGGCAAGGACATGGACCCACTATTTCCCACATCAATGACAACCCCATAAATACACAAACTGTGTTGACAGACCTGGCTGCTCAGGTTGATAACACTGCTGCGGGCATCTATGAAGTAGTGGCAGTGGTCAGAAAAGGCTTGCACATGGTTCACCACATAGTTAAAGGGACTGGATCCAGACAAAAGGTGGACATTACCTCTGTATAGTCCTCAGTGAGTACAGTAAGCTATTAGTAGCATGGCTGGTCTGTTATGTAGCTATGCAGTCATCTGCACCAAATAGCAAGGATATGTTAACACCCACAAAAGTTATCCATAGCCTTCAACATCCATGCCATGCAGACAGCCTCGAATCAGTACTGCCCCACTCAATATCAGACAGGTTGTCCACAGGTGGGCTGTGGCATGCCTAGAGGGAAATGTTGTGCTCAGCCCTTCAAAAGTTGCCTCATATATGTCAGTATAACTCTCTGTGTATTACTGGCACAGCAGGCTTGAATCACATATCACAGAGCAAAAAAAAAAAAAACGCCGGCGAGACAGGTTTGTCTCCCAGAGGCTGCTCTGTGTCAGGAATGCACTTCCCAAAAATGACAAACAGAGGACCATGCAGACCCTCATTAACTGCATAAAACTTGAGTGAATGTCAAAAAAAACTTGTCCCAGGGGTCCAAAGTGTATCAAGCAATGGCAGTCGCAACAGATGCTGACAGATGATTTTGATAGGGATACAGTACTGGATAGGTTTGTAAGGGACCCAGAGCCAGTACTGTAGTAACCCCCACTGTACCTATGAACCTGTGATCCTACAGAACTCCCAGGTGACATGTAGCAGGAGTAGCATGCTGTGTCAAGCGATATGCAAGTAAGGTATGCTTTCTGCCCCAATTGTCCCTCACATACTATTCCACACATACACACCTAGGTAAACATGGACACATACAGCTGTACCTTGCTGATGAAAAGGTCTTTGTGTTGCCACTCTGCCATCCTCAGCTCCCGTAATGGTAGCATCCCACCATGACTTACACACACTCACTCCTAGAACGGAAACAGAATAAGGTCTGTGAGACAGCAGTCAGTCAGCAGTACTAACAGCAATAAAGCATCATGACACAAAGGTATTTACACTTTGATGTGTACACATGGCAATTGCCAGAAGACAGCACCTTACAGGCCATAATACTACAACACTACACACTGCCATTATCTGTACTATATTCACCCTGTGCATCCAACACATATTAGCATGTACCTGCATCGATGGTATACATAACAGGGATGTGGTACAGGTATCATCACATGCACAGGGTGAGGTGTGGGGTTGACAAAGGCCTAGACTATGCCATACAGTTGACATCATGTGTGTGTGTGTTTGTGTGTGTGTGTGTGTGTGTGTGTGTGTGTGTGTGTGTGTGTGTGTGTGTGTGTGTGTTTGTGTCTGGAGGGGAGCTGGTAAGCTGGGCCATGGAGAGGAGCTGTGTGTGTCTTTCAGTTACCTGCATATGACAATGATGTGGGAGTGAGTGCATGGACACAGTCAAGCCATGTGCTAGCTCTCCAAGAAGGTATGTTGGACAGCCATGAACCATACATGGTAGAATGTACAGTTCACCATCTCTGGCCATGAACACCAAATTGGTTCTGACAGGAGTGGCACTGGCACCACCATACGCAAGGCCACAAGTGGTACTGCTTCCTGATGGTGACTGGTGTCTGCTGGGTCTGTTTCCCTCACAGGACCACGCAGGATCAGGACATGGCCTGCCACATTGTGGTGTGGACAGCACCCTCCCTTCATTAGTGCTGGTGGTACTGCCACTACAGGAGTGTGACTGTGCATGGCTACTTGGTTTTTCAGCTGATGTTGTCGCTGACCTACATCCACATGTCCGACACCCTACTCCCAGCACATGTTCAAGCACAGACATTGCATGGTTAAGAACTGACAGTGTCTCAGCCCACCACCTATCTGCTACATCAGCTAAATGATGTAAGGCATCACCAATGCCATGGATGGAGTCATGCATGCCAGGCAATGTTGCATCCCTGACCCTGAGCATCCATCTGGTGTACTGTTCACAATGTGCCTGTGCCTCCATGATGGACTGAAACATGCGTCGGCTGACACATGCTCTGACATCTCTGACAGGGACTGGATGGGCAGCAGTCCTTCTTTAAGCACATCTGTCAATTTGCCTATGTGGGACCTCACCAGCTCTCTGGCTGTGGCTAGTATCTACAGTCACTGATGTCATAGTCACCACACTACCCTTTTTGATGCCACCACCCTCAGACTGCTCAAAATCTGTGGCTGCTGGGGACTGGGTATGTGTGGGGACATATGTGGGGACATTGGGGGTAGAAGTGAGATGTCAACCAATGGACAGCTTCAGCCCCCATCCCCACATGTGCCTCTCAATTGCCAGCATCATCAGAGTCTGATGAGACACTGAAATCAGGTTGTGAGGGGGACACACCCCAACCCCATGGTCACCTATGAGGGCAAGACAACATGACAACATTAATTCCTACACTTTAATGTTTGCTGATGCACACACACGTACACACACACACACACACACACACACACACACACACACACACACACAGACACACACAGACACACACACACACACACACACACACGCACACACACACACACACACACACACATACACACACACACAGTTGAGGTGCCACAAAGGCATTATACAGACCATACCTTCTGACTGATGCCATGCACAACACACAATCAGACCATGACAGACATACTCTGGACAGGCCCTCAACAACATGCAGTGCACCTATATCCACTTAATGTTGCTAGTACTATATACCTGTGAGATACATGATAAGTCGGAGTATGTGATGAACTTTCACCTAACACACAGTGCACCTGTGTGTACAATAGTAATACACCCCTGTATATCACAGTGGCTGCACCTATACAAAACTATGTGCTAATATGCTACAACTCCTGTAAATATGCCACTGTGATTACCAATGTGAAGCACTGCAGTGAACCCCACCACAAGTGAACATGCACATATTACAATATGGCTATGCTTAACAGTTGTGTGCATGGCAAACTGTCAGGGCTTAACATGCCTAGGGTACAGGTGAGCCATAACATGACAGTTCCACAGTCATCGGCTACACGTTGATGTTCCTCAGCCACACCAGAGACGTCTATGGAGTTGTGGAGTGAGAGGTATTGTCAACACACACATATATGGCAATAGTACAGGATAATATGTGCATTTATCAACATGTACAGTACAAGTTGCGATACTACCCAAATTGCTGACATTCACAATATGTGTGCACACGTCTGCATTATGAAAAGCCAACCACAAATGCAGATTGACCTGACATATGCAAACATGTTTGCAGAGGCTGCCAGTATGAATGCTACAGTATTAACGTGATGACCATTAGAGGCTTACCTGGACACCCCTCGGCTGTGGACACTGTGCCACCCACATCCACCACATATGTACTGATGGTTCCCTGTGAGCTGGTGGCCGATGCCAAGTTTGTCCGGAACTCCTCTGTGGCTGATTGTGTTGGTTGTTTAGCAGCCCTCCCCCTATGCCAGCATAGTCCCTGGCTACAGCTGCAGCCCTTTGCTGTGCATGGTGAATGAGATCAGTAACACGGTGTTGGACCTGTTCACAGACCCTGTCCCGGTGGCCCAAATTATTCACTGTTGCTACCAGATTTGCCCACAGGGCAGCGCCTTGTTGCTGGTTATGGTGGCTACTTGACAACATCACCTGGTGATGCAGTCTCAGGGCACTGATAATTGCAGCAGTCTCAGCATCTGAGAAGACTGGATTGTGTCATCTGTACATCCCACCTGAAAGACATGAACAGGGGAACACATCATAGGACTGCATACATTGCTCACCATTATGTATAGTCCCTCAACATCCACTTTTGCCAGCACTATCCACTGCTAACCCCCACATCATACCCCGCCGTATATCAGCATATTATGTCTGTAGGTGTCAGCAACATACTGGCAATATAGCATGTGTTGCCTCCCGATCCTGATGTTTCATGCTACTTGCTGCATGTGCTATGAGGTGTTGCACTGCGTGCAGCTGTTGCACCTATTACTGCTTGTTCATAGGCTGTCTACATGGTCTGCTGTGGTGTCAGCCTCCTACTGTAGCAGTAATCACCAGGTCTGTAGGCCCACTCATCAGGTCTGTCTGGCCTTCCTCCCTCAGATTCTGGACTATATGGCTGGAAAATGTCCGACAGTTTCCCCAGCCAATGTGGTTGATATTGGTGTCCTTGCACTGTGTAACACCTGCTTCATGTACATGGATGGAAAGCCATCTACAGGCACCACAAATGAACACACTGTGTGAGAGATGCAGTGACTGTAGGAACCTGCAGTCTATGCTCTGCCTGTTAAGGCTGCATATTTGTCCACAAACAGGTTGTCAATACAAACAGCACACCTCACACACCACTCACACCTACACAACACACACAAACATATGCAGTGGCCCTCAACACCCACATCCACAAACAAAGGGGTCTCTGAGGCAAAGCCACACATGAACACCACAGCCATACAAAGCACATACCACACATGGCCACATACCTGTGTCCCACAGCCACGTAGGCATAACCCCATGTCAAACATGTTACACTTAGGAGACTCCAGTGGAGACACATTGGTGTGCCTCTGACCTGGCTGGGTATGTGGATAGTCACAGTTACTTTTGTGTCAGTTGACAGACTTGGCCATATTGCATACACACTGCTGTCTTTCACCAACAGGCACTGTCATTGGTCTATTACTTTACATGTTGGTGTGCCTGACCTGACATTACATGTACATCCCTGGACTATATGCAGTGAGACATGAGTGAGCACACTGGTTATCTGTCCCAGGCAGGTATGTCCCTAGCATTATGCAGCATTATGCCACAATACAATCAAGAAATGATTGATCTTAACATGTGCACATTTATCATGTGATATTCCATGGATTCCAGTACCTGTGAGTCTGGGATGATATGGTACACAGGCCACGATGCTCTGTGAGAGATGGCCTCTGTCTTCACTGGCCTTCATGTGTCTGGCAGTGTTTCCCGCCAGCCCCATAGTGACTCCATTAGTAACATTGGTGAAGTTATTACTACCAACATACAAGTGTCAGTAGAGCACACATTGAAGGCCATGCTGCTAAATGCTAGAGGTGTACATATGACTTCGCCCTCATTGCAAGTAGTCCTATCCTGGGAACAGCAGACATCTGTGCACTCACACAGACCATGGTTCAATGCTGCAGACAGCACCCCACCCTTACATGGTCAGCCATCCTATCATACATGCAGAAGGCAAAATGTAGAGAGTAATGCCATAGGACATGGGGTTTCCATATATATGAGACACATACACACCACCATGCTGTACAGGCAGTAAGATGCACAGGGGACACTGCAGGGGCAGTTCACTATTTCCAACCCAAACCTACGCAAATCACAGCTATAGGTACCAGCCACCACATGTGACCAGTAAGCCTGTTCAGACTATATGGACCTCATCAACTGTATTAGGAGTCGGGCCTGTACCCTGATCCTGGGTCAGTTGAATGAACCTAACATACATGGTAAGACATACACATGCCAGCACAGAAATTGGCAGGATGCCATAATACAATCAGGGAATGATTGCCCTTAACATGTACACATTTATCCTGTGATATTCCAGGGGTTCCAGTACTTGTGAGCCTGGGATGATATGGTACACAGACCATAATTCTCTGTGAGAGCTGGCCTCCATCTGTCTTCACTGGTCTTCATGCGTCTAGCAGTGGTTCCTGCCAGCCCCATAGTGACTCCATTAGTAACACTTGTGAAGTTATTACTACCAACATACAAGTGTCAGTAGGGCACATATTGAAGGCCATGCTGCTAAATGACTTTGCCCTCATTGCAAGTAGTCCTATCCGGGGAACAGCAGACATCTGTGCACTCACACAGACCATGGTTCAAAGCTGCAGAGAGCATCCCAGCCTTACCTGGTCAACCATTCTGTCATACATGCAGAAGGCAAAATGTAGTGAGTACAAACACCTTGATGCAGCCAGGGGCTACACTTACATGACATGAAGATGTATTACAGGGGACATCACAAAATATGGGTTACCACTGCAGCATCCCTACAGTGTCATCCGCCATGGCAAAGCAACCATCATGCAGCCACGTTTGCAGTCACCATTTCCCACAATACCCAACTAGCTAGGTACCTACAGCTACAACATGGAATACATCCTCCTGAGGGAGTTTAAACAGCCTCTCAGCCCCCAACTCCTCATTAAGGACTGACACAAATATCCACACACACACACAAATGCTATATATGCATTTGTATAGATGTATTTAGTCAGGTATACCTGACAGGCCTACATCATCCTCTGCAAGGATATGTACACCTGTCTGGTGGACATGTGCAATATATACTGTCCATAACAGAGATGACATACTGCTGTCTGAGACAAAGTAGGGGCAGGTGCCCATTCTGGATCAATGTCTCCTTAGTGTGTACATGAGAATGGGATAGGCACAGCAAACCTGCACAACAAATACAGTGCTTACACTGTCTACATCCACTACAGACAGGCATCTACCCTACTGCACATATATCTGCACAGGTAGCGGCTGCTCCCTTGTGGTGCACAAGGACACCAGTTATACCAGTGCTGTTGGTATAGCATATTGGATGCCTGACAGAGTTGGTGTAAGCTTCACCCCCTGTGTTCTACATCGGTATATAAGGATATGCACAGTACCTTCCCCATCTCCTATATGTGAGGAACAGGTCACCACTACCATGTGATAGTCATGGTATACATCTGCCATGGGAGTCTATCACATCACAGGATGCATCCTAACTGACCCCAAGCATAACCTTGCAACATCATAAGGAACCATATTGAAAGGAAGACTGAGTACCACCTTTTTCCCATCTGTTTGATGGACGATCACTGTCACCCCTTTACAGTAAGGTGGGGTATCCCCCATTCAGTCACATGATAGACCCAACAGCCTAACAAGGCTATTCTGCAAAGCCATAGCACAGTTTCAAGTAAACCTCATTAGCAAGGACATGTGCGACCTGGCCACACTCCATTATGCACATTTAGGCTTTGTCAAGGAAGGGTTCATGTCTGCTACACTCAGGTGACATCTATGATACAGTCACCAAAATCATGGATGGGAGGATGACAGTGCAAAATGCTTACCTTAACCTGGACAAACTATGTTACAGTATAACCCACATGGCCATTATGGCTATAACACTCCCAAGTATGCATCACACCATATGTTACCATAGGGTAGCACAGCGGTGAGCTGACATGACCCACCTATTCCACAAAGGGAAATGTACCGCAAGCAGTTGACTCATAAGTGGGTGTGTAACCTGTTGTTCCTTGTTTGAACCTCTGTTATGTGTGATGTACACATCTGGGGTACATGTAACAGCCATTAACCTATGTCCGACCATGTCTGTAGATTATTGCATGTTATGTGCCATCACTGGATTCCCTAGTGATGTGGACATATGCCTAGGAGGGTCTCACACAGATACATGATCGTTGCCAGACACATAGATTCATAGGTAGGTACTAGGCTATCAGCCCTGTGGCCTATATATGCCTAGCCAAAAAGGCTCCCAGCTCTTCACCACCCAAGAAAATTATTTTCCTGTGCTCCTGTCAAGCAATGCCACAGAAGTGATCCCAGGGTGAATTTTCTATTTCCCAGGCCTCAGGTCACATACCAGGACATGCATTGTCAACCCCTATGGGGAGAGTGATGCCCCTACATATTATCAGAGTATGAGCAACATCCTAGGCATGCAATCAGTCGTGCGGGTGCTGTGGACACAAGTTTTTGGCAAAATGACATGTCAACACAATGATGCTTCCATTGTAAGATAAACCCTCTAGATGACCCATGTCATACATAAGGGTATGTCATCATGTGACATGAGGTATAAACATCTCTGCATTCCCCCCAGTGAGGACCATTCTTCTTCTTCTTCTTTTTTCGGCTTTTCCTGGTTAGGGGTCGCCACAGTGGATCAGCTGTCTGCTCATGATCGGCAGTGGAGTTTTGCGGTATCGAGTTGCCAGCCTGGCACACAACCTTCCAAAGAAGGCACACACATGCACACACTCACACCTAGGGCCAATTTAGAGTGTCCAATCCACCTACTGCATGTCTTTGGGATGTGGGAGGAAACCGGAGCACCTGGAGGAAACCCATGCGACCACAGGGAGGACATGCAGACTCCGCACAGAAGGCAGCCCAGCCGAGAATCGAACTGGAGAACCTCTTGCTGTGAGGCAGCAATCCTAACCGCTGCACCACTGCGGCTGCCCCACCCCACCAGTGAGGACCATTAATGTATATAATTCCCTGTTCATCATTCACATCACTCAGCACATGCAGCAGTTGGGGACATCACACAGGTTCCCCACCAGAGAATACCAGGGCATCAAACATCTACCAAACACTGATAGGCTATAAGGCCAACCCTCTACCCAGTTTCATATAAAATCATCAAGGATGACCTCTGTGAGGCATGCAAGGCACTCACGGACTCCAGATTGCTGGTACTGCTGCATGAGTGCAAGTCATGCTCCACTCTAACGCACACACACACACACACACACACACACACACACACACACACACACACACACACACACACACACACACACACACACACTCTCAACCTGATGTATGACATGAAGTGGGCTTGTCGGCAGCTCAGATGTGTGTCCCACACAATCAGCCTGCGGTGGAATGGGCACCCTGTCCACATTAGGCAGGGTAGCTATTTACACTTTTACAGGTGTAGTCTGGATAACTGGATGGTTAACTGCACATACACCCTTGGGATGCCACCTGTGTCCCTGTTGGATGGGGGCATCAGGTGCTGCTTTGCATACACATGGGTTAACATCTGGCCCAGGCATATGGCTGCTCAGGGTCCATAGCCTAGTAACCTCATATGGTACTAGGACTACCAGATGTGGCCTGAATGCTGCAACAGACTGTGTTGTTATGTGTCCACACCAGTCAGTGTCATTGACTGCTAGGTGTCCCATACGGGCAACCTTACTGTACCATGTCATCCAGCCTACATCCAAAAAATAGGTGAGTGGTACTACAAGTGCATGTGGACATTCCAGCAACATCTGTGCTACACAATAACTGAGAGCAGTGCATATGTGGTGTATGGTGTTCTCCTCATAGCTGTCTGACATCTGCAGTACCCAGATGTTTGCAGAATGTGTACATGTGCCTGATAGATGCAGAACCCCTGCCAGACAAATGTGTATTTCTGGACACCAGCTGGACAATACATGATGGTTGTCTCCAGAGTTTGGGCAATGTGTCTGTGAAATGGCAGACTCCTGGGAATACAGTAATGGTACATGAACATCTGCTACTGTATGCATTCCCTTACATTGTACACTCAATATATATATATATATATATATATATATATATATATATATATATATATATATATATATATATATATATATATATATATATATATATATATATATACACACTACTGCTGAGCCAGAACCAGTGTCCCACTCACTACTAGTACCTATCACCTGTTGTCCTGCTGCAGGGGGTTACCAGGTTTGCTAGCCATAGGTGTCAGGCAATCAGATACAGGTGTGTAGTACACAGTGGCCTACCCAGAGTACATCATGAATGGTCAGGGACACCTGGACAATCTTTGAATTAAGCCTGTATGACATTTGCAGACTAAGAGGGGCTCACTGAAAGTACATGATGTCATATGCCAGCTGTAATCATCAGTACATATTGTCAGTATTGTAAAACAGACAATAAAATTAGCAGTCACATGTGAGCTGACCATTGCTAGGGTGATTCAGGGGGCCTGAGCTGTGATCTATGTCACTGCAGATAGAGCCATAAGGGGTGGCCATAGGTGCAGGACAGCAGACTAAGAGCAACTTGTCAGTCCAGGCAGTGTTGTTGAGACCTACTGTTTAATTACTTATTTCCCATGACTGCATCCCTCCATCTGCATTCCATTACATGCTTCATTCAATGACATACCTGGTATTGTGCTGTACTTCTTTGAGAGTAGAAATCCAGTTGTAGTATCCTAAAGAATCACAGTCTGTCTTCGTGAATAAAGTGTCAGACCGGTTTACCATAGGCAGCAGCTTGCCTTCCATAGGTAATACTCATGAACAGGTGATTGCTTGTGCACCAGTCTGTGACTCCCACTTGCTAATTGCATCCCAAACACCTGGGTTGCCTTTCCATTAGCCAGTGGCATGGCAACACAGTGCTGCAGTTAAGGTCTTCATGTGGGCCTTGCCTCTTTTCCAGGCCAGTGAGGAGGACTTTATTTGGTGGGAGCTACACCATCACAGAGGATATGCAGAAATGCTACCAACTGTTTGGATTGATGTGTTATGTCCACAGATCTGCATTATATGTCTGGCCATTGTTACCAGACTTTCAGATGCTGTAGCAGTGTACTGGAACAATGTATATTGTAGTCAGTAAGGGGCCAGGCAGATGTGAGTGTCATACATCCTTTTTATCTGAATGTGCATGCTGCTGCAATAGATGTTGTTCTATCACCTATGTATGTTTGTAGGGGGACACTGTGAGACATGTCCCTTTCACATGAGCATGGGTGTCACGTGGATACTCTGTTCTAGGTGTTTGGGAGGTGTGTTATGTCTGTAGCTGGTAGCTGGACATGCTGCTGCATGTGTAACAGGCCACAGCTGCTGCATTCTGGCCAGGACTTAGGCTAGGGATTGTGAAGACATAGGGTAACAGCAAGCTGTTTCTGTCAGTGAGAGAGCAGTGTCAGCTGTTGTGTCACAGCATGTGCCTCTGGTACATATGTTTCATAACTGTGCCATCCAGAGAGTGTTAGGCAACATTTAGAACACATATTCATAATTGTGAAATGTGTCCCACCCTGCAGGCCTTTAACATGCTACTGTGGGTGGCATTGACTGCCGTGGGAGCAACCAGTTTTGCTGGACATTGCATGGCTCAGTTATTCCTATGTTATATTATTTATTTATTTATTTTATTTTACATTTGTTTACCAGGTTAGTCCGACTGGACACATGTCCATTTACAGCTGAGGCCTGGGGAGAAAAGCTCCACAATTAGATTAACATCAACATGGTAATACAAACAATCATATAACAGTGATAATTAGTTATTGTGCCACAGACTGGGGTGTGGGCCAGGACTGTAGATGTCCAGATGTGACACATGCTAGGAATGTAACAGATTATATATAACATATTAATAATATATATTATATATTAATAATAATATATTATGTATATCATAATAATATATTATCATATTATATTATATATATTATATGATGTATTACTAATAATATATTATATATTATATGATGTATTACTAATAATATATTATATTATGGCAGATGTATTTGTAAGACATGTATGCATACAGTGTGTTACACATGATTGGCATGGACAGGTGTGCTCAGATGGGTATGACGTGACAGTGAGCTATCTGTCATGGTTTGTAACCCCACTCTGCACTGCACTGCCAGTATGTCAGCACACAGAACAGATTTTATGACAACCATGACATAAGTAGGGGGAACAATTGTGTTCATTCAGCAACAGTCTGTGCAGTTGTCAGCTCTGCCTGATATTGTAGGCCTCCCATACATCCAGCAGCATTTATTTGTCTGTCTACTGGTTTGTTGTCTGTGTCAGTGGCCCAAGTTAGGGTTGCCACCTTTTCAAATGCCCAAAGTGGGAATTTTTTTGTACAAATGTTGGATTTTGCAGGGTAAAACATACCCACGGCCAGTACAAAGGACACAACTTAACTTTTTTGCTTAAATAAAAGCTAATTCATGTAGCATTTTAGTTGCTTATTCTATTTCTTATAGCATTTGGTGTTTCAGATGCAGAATAACTGTTTTATGCAACTATTACATAAAATATAGGACATATGTTTGTCCTAAAATCTCAAGACATTTATCATTTTTGTTATCTTTTTGCAGGACACAACTGCCCAAAGAGAGACTGTCCCTCACAATGTGGGACAGATTGTAACCCTAGCCCAAGTACACTGTGATCTGCTCCAATATATATAGCAGTAGTAGTGTGTCACTGGCAATCAGGAGGATATGTTAGTAGAACACTACTGGCTCTACAGAGTTTGGTTGGCCTACTGGTGTAATGTACTATGTTATAGTTGACAAGGTCCTGGGTGTAATACTTGACAGCGGTGTCTTTTTTTCCTTAATGTTAAATTACTATACTGCATGATATATTTATACAAAATGCATTAATCCCCAGTTGGTGTAGTGGTATGTTTCTCTGACTGTAGCTTAGAAGGTCCTGGGGCCAATACTTGGCAGTGGTGTATTTGCATGATATAATTGAAAAAATAGTACTAATTTGGACTAATGATGCATTGCTCTGTCCACAGGGTACTGGGTTCACTACTTGGCAGTGGTGTCTTTTTTTCCTAATATTATATGACTGTACTGTATGATATATATACAAAAGCAATGCTAATTTCCCAGAGCTGATTTTGCCTAGTGGTGCATTCCTCTGACTCTAGCACACAGAGTCCCGGGTTCAATACTTTGCAGTGGTGTCTTTTTTCCCTAATGTTACATGACTGTACTGCACAATATATTTTCAAAAGCAGTACTAAACACTGAGAGATGACTTGGCCTAGTGGTGCATTGCACTGACTCTAATGCATAGGGTTATTGGTTTGAGACTTGCCAAGGCTGGTTATTTTGTTGCTGGGCAGAACACTGTCTGAATCAGATAGAGTGATTAAAGCAGTTTTAAATGGGTTTGTGTGATGCACTCCGATGCCAAGTGGTGTTTAGTCCCACTTAAACCCATGCTATTTCCAAAAAAGAAAAGAAAAAAGGGTGATAGGAAAATGGTGAAATGGGGGCAAGCACGGGGGAAACATTATGAAAGGCAGCTAGGGATGTGCATGACTAGTGTAAGAAAGGACCAAAGGTCTCCATTTCTTGTGCAGCAACAGCTGTGCATGAAGTAGACAATTTGGAATTTAGAGCCTCACACCCCACGGGAGTGTGTGGGTGACATAACATGTTGATTAACTCATGGGGAAATTAATTAATGTCAGTGTACATGGGTGTGAAATGGAGAGCTATGTATGGGATGAAATTTTTGGGGGACAGTTGCCTCTTTTTTTTAAGATGTGATTGGGATTTATGGGAACGGTTGTAGTTATGATTGGAAAGGTAAGTTGGGTAGGAGAGGTTGCATTTGCAGACAGGCAAGACAGACAAGACACCAGAAAGGGGCAGTGTATGACACATGAGGGGAGTTAAACACCTTGGATGGGGAGGGTGGTTGGGAATCAGAGGGCCAAGTGCCCCCAGATGGAAACAGTGGGACTGAGGTCTCCACTCATGGGGCAGTCACCACTGGCCCTTCATAGCCTTGAAGCTGGCTGTACTGGGGCTGGGCATCGGGCCAGGCTTCCCCTCGAGGTGCACCAGTCCGCCATGTATCTGGCATAGATGGTCATCTAAATCCCACTGGATGACCCTGCACAACATACCTCAAAGCTGGGTTTGGGTGACAGGGTCCTCTCCACGCCCAGGGGGGACTGGTCCTGTCCCCTGAGGCAGTTCCACCTGAGGGTGGTGCAGAAGCAGAGGAGGAGGCAGACCGAGGTTGGGTCCCAGATGTGCTGGGGTCCAGTGACATGGCCAGATGAGGCAGGTATAGGTGGATCCCCCTGGATCGGCCTACCCAAATGTGCTATGGTGTTGGGGTTTGTCAAAGTGTTTAGTTAGTCATAAACAAAACATTTCAACATTAGTTATAACAGCATGCATGGGTGTTCCAATTAACCTAGAACAATAGAATTGCATAGCATATGGAAACAGGCATAAATGAAATAACAGTCAATATTGTAACAGCATGCCAGTAACAGATATGGCAACAGGCCAACAACAGTGAAATTTCAACAAGGTATTTTAGTATGCAACCATTAAAATATATGAACCATAATTCAACACAAGGCCCCGTGTTAGATTTTCAGAACAACATATGTGGAAATGAAACCATACCCGTAGTATAACAATAATAATTTCTGGTGCAGATAAGGGGTGAGGGAGACAAAAACATTCCATTAACAACTGTATATGCTATATTTTTCACAGCAGTACCGCCGAATACTCTACAGGTCTGCCCTTACTTTACATCTATTGTGCCCTAAAGCTTCTGTAGCATGTACATACCTCTCAAGCTGTCAACATAGAATGGTATGGGCCAAGCTGTAAGAACTATAGGTATATGGCTACAGGGGACTTGAACATGTCAGGGTAACATATATGACTATCAAGGTGTACCCTGTACTGATGGTGTGTAAGTGTGCTACTGGCATACTTCAAATGGAGTTATATCTGTGTCCAAGGTTAAAAGCAACAGTGAACACTAGCCATGACAGCATGACACTTGAGAGACATGCATCGGGTGTAGATAATGGTGTATATACCTATCCTGCTGTCATTTGTAGGCATGGGTTTGGACTATCGGCACACATTCACAGATGCACCTGGCATACAGCTGTACCAACAGTAGAACATTTAATTTGTCTAATTTAGTTCATTTGAAATACTACTCTATTGCCTGATATTTTACTTAATGAAGTACTATCAACTTGCTGAGTACTGCTGTTTACACACTAGTACGTCTGAATACAGTTTGTTAGTATACCCTTCATACAGCTACTACAAACATTTCTTTACCTGTAAGCCATGTGGAGAAAATATCTGATAACACTGCATGACAGTTTCTACAAATAGTCATGACTACTTGTATATTACTATAAATACATCTTATTACCAGTTCCTGGATTCAAACACTGGTCTGTGTCTGCAAAAATTAACAACATATCTATTTACTATCACACTGAGCTTCTGGGCCACAGCTGTGTGCTGGTTGACTGATTTGTACCTAAAGCTCACTTGGTTACAAAGTCTGACCTGGTAATATAGGTAGAGTGTCACAGAAGACTGCAGTGACAGTTGAACATACATGCATGAGATTCATACATGACAGAGATAGTAGGGGAAGTGTGTATTAATATTTGGAATGCAGGTGTACACATTTAACTGCTAGTGGATGGGAATATGTATGGTAGATTTGCAGTATACAGCTATTACAGTGTCATACTTGCCTGCATCGGCATACCTACATTCAGGAATACATATAGCTGAAATGCAAAGGTTAACACAATATAATCCTGAGGGAAACTCACTATAATGCATTTCACATTACTATTACAGTTAAGATCTTAGTGCAGAACACATATCAAATTGCATTCTATCTTGTTGTCCAGATCCACATCTACACTTTAGTATAACAGTTCTTTATCAGCCAAACTGCAAACACTTCTTGTTGTCAAAGCCATATTTGCTGTGGAGCACCTGTACAGTTAGATTTCTTCAACAAGAGACCATAATAAACACAACACTTGGGGGAAAGAACTTTATTGATGGTGATGTGACACAGTGGTTTATTACAGTCAAAATTCTGACTGCGGTTGTACTAGATATGTGGATGATGAATGAATGTCACTTATTACCTTCACAGTTTCAATCATGGTGAACTTTATTATAAGATCCTTAATATTAATACATAATATACTTAGGTCATTCCTACACACTATTACTACAGTATTACCTTTTTTTGCCTCAATAATAGCATGTTTGATGCCGTCATCTGTATTACACAGTACCTGGCATTACTCAGTTATATCAATGTGTGTCTAAGAACACATTTATTGCAGTACACTCAGAACACACTATACCTACTGGCAGTAAACAATGTACTATTTTTTATTTGTTGTACTATATATTGCAAGATAGAGCTGTACTCACCACACTGTTGGGGCATCCTCACCAGGTGCCCTACATGGGCCTCTACATTGTGCGTCCTCTCCTCTGCAGCTGTGGGGGGAAAACACACCATTATGCTTACCTATCAGATATTCATACTACAATTTGATAAATCACCAGTTGCTATACTTACAAACTTCTGGGGTATTCTGGTCTCAAGCATCTTGGATCCATTAGGCCAAGAGTGCCCCCTTCTTCCACTTCAGGTTGTCATAATGATGATGCACCTGCTCAACAGTGTAGAGGATTCCAGTGGCTTTGGTCAGCTCATGTGCCAGAGGGTCCCAGGCCTCAGAATTGTATTCTGAGCCTTGGAACTGACCCTGCAGCAGTCTGTGGTCATGGCATTTAGCAAGGAGCCCAGCTATGACCCTGGAATCCAACATGTCCCAGCACTGTGCCTGAAAGTGCTCTCCCTCTCCAACATCTGCCATAGTTCCTGCACAGGTCAAACTCCAACAGGTTCTGGCTGTATTCCTGCCCATGCAGCTTAAATAAGGCTATTTTCCCACCCTTTGCCACCATTGGGCAATTTTTTTAAATTCTAAGCAAAGCTTAGCAGTGAGCAAACCTGCTAAACTGAGTTGAGCAGTGCTTAATGTGGCAAATGCTTAGGAGTGTTTAGCAGTGCACAAATCCACTTAGTTGAGCTGAGGACTGCTTAGCAATGTTCCAACTGGATAAGTGGAGCAGAGCATTGCTAAGTATTCCTCAGACAGATATTGTTTAAGGATTGCTTAGCTTGGCTTAGCAGTGCTTAGCATGATTTAGCTCAGGACAAACAAGAGTTCTACATGATAACATAAATATATATTGACATTAATTACTCATTATTGATACTTTATTATTATGTGCTTGTATTTTACTTTACATTACCTCACCCTATGTACTTTCATTACATTACCTTGGTGTGTAACTGAGCTGTATTGGACACTTGTGTTTAACTCGAAGTTTTTACTGACACTGGGATTCTGGACTAGCTGCACTAAACTGGTTGACAAATATCAATAACTACCTTACTGTACTTGAAGCCATGCCTCTAACCATTCAGCTAACTCAGCTGTGAAAATTGCAGATATACATTTCTCTATAGCTTTTCATTATGTTTAAGCACTGCTGAGCTATGCTTAAACTTGAGAAAAAATAAATAAACATAAAAGGAAAACTCACATTGGAACATTTAATTTCCATGCTATATGACACTCTGAAAGCACAGGGGGTGTGTTACAGACACTTTAACACACTCCCTTTGTGACATACATAAATAATTAAATACATAAGTATCTAAGGACACTTTCTATATCCTTTTAGTGCTGTCCAGCACTTTGACAGTGCAGGGGGTGTGTTACACATCTGCGAGCACTGTAACACACCCTCTAGCACTGATTCAGTAACCGTTCACACAGCTGCCCCTCAGTAGCATGCCTTTATAAATATGCAAGGTGCACTGCCGAGGGGGAGCTACAGACATGGCCACAATACACTTTGTGTTGGAATTACATTATTTCTACATGGAGTTTATTAAATCTAGTGGTGGATTTTAAAAGACTTGCTGATAGAAGGATTAATAAGTAAAGAAACATATAACTTTTATTTATAGGATTATAGAACATTGCTAGGTTATTGGCCCTGAGGTTCTTATATGCCTAGCCAAGAGTTTAGTCCATGTTTAGACAAGTCAGCACCCAAAGCCCCTGTCCAGCAGGTACACAGGTGGAATCCCAGAGGTGTATTTTCTGTTTCCCATCCAGTTATCCAGGTTGCATTTGAAAAGGAACAATGAGGTACTCTGCTTGACATGGAGAGGGAGTCTTTTCCACAGATGGGGAAGTCTCTGGGACAGAAATCTGTCCTGACAACAAAGTCCTATTGATTTCACAGACCAGGTGGAGGTCACACATGTGGGTTACTTGATTGGAGCTTAACTAGGGGATATGCAGTAGTCCCCTCAAGGTGTGGTCTGAGATTCTTTTGTATACCACTCAGAGGTCATCTCTGAGGAGTCTGTATGAAACTGAGTAGAGGGACAGGGCTTTTAGCTTATCTGTGTAGGGTAGATGTTTGAGGCCCTGGATTCTTCTGGTGAGGAACCTATGTGGTCTCTCCGGCTGCTGCATGTGTATTACGAGCTACATGCCAAAAGGGGCACTGTACTCAATAATTGGCTTTATAAGGAAAGGATACAGAGATGTTGTGACCTCCTTGTCTCTAGATGAGATACTCTTACTTATGAGGTACGCCATATAGAAAGCTTTCTGTACAATGGAAGCAACATGGTGGTCAAAAGTCAGGTTGCTATCAACCTGGGTACCCAATCCCTCATGACTGATTGTATGCTTAGGATGTTGTTATTAATGTGATAATATGTGGGGAAATCACTCTTCCCAAAGGGGATGATGATGCATTTTTTGTCAATCAGCCGGAGGCCATGTTTCTGGCACCAGTAATTTGTTTGAGTGAGACCCACTTGTAGGACATCCACATAATTTGGGGAATTGATGATCATGCCCAGCTTGCAGTCATCTGCAAACTTGGTCAGCCATAGCCGACTGGTTTTGGCCTACACCTCAGAGAAGTATATCCCAAATAACAGAGCCTCCAAAATTGATCTCTGGGGTACAGCATTTGTAATGGATCTACTGCATGAGTTGGCCTCCTCTATTTTTATTAGGTGGTTTCTATCAGTGAGCCAGTTTACTAGTCATCTGATAGCATATGGTTTGATACCTAGTTGAGAGAGTTTTTCTACTATGCCCGAGTGGGGAATAGTGTCGTAGGTCATGGCCAGGTAAAGGTAGGCAGTGTGCACTGTCTTCCCCTCATCCATGGCTTTGGTGACTGTCTCAAAAAAGTCAACCAGGTTTAACAGACATGACCTCCCCTTGACAAAGCCAAACTGTGTGGGGTCGACTGCTTGGAGGTTGCCAATGTCCCTGTTAATGAGGTCCATGGCAATCCATTCCATGGCCTTGCAGATCAGGCTAGTTAGGCTGATAGGTCTATAATTTCCCAGATTGGTGGATGCTCCACCTTTGCGCAAAGGAATGACAGTGGCTGTCCTCCACTTGGCTGGGACAAAGCCAATACTCAGGCTTTGGCTGAATAAGGTGCCTACTGGTGCTGCAAGTTCATGACTGAGCTCATGTAGGATGCAGCCTGGGATGTTATCAGGTCCCATGGAGGCTGTATTTTTTGCCTTTGAGAAGGCAGTGATGATTGTTCCCTAGAGATAAGGGGAGGGGACAGGTATTGGGGATGTTCTGATTTACTAATGGAAGGGGACAAAGGGGTGAAGTTTTCATTGAATCTGTCAGCCAGTAGGTTGGCTGTAGCTACAGCATTTGTGTACGTGGTGTCCTTGACCACCAGTTCTGAACAGATCTGGGTGCTTCCTTTGAGATTGTGGACATATGTGAAGAAGGCATTATGATTATCTCTAGTAGATGTAGCCAATTTAGACTCGAAGTTGGCTTTAGAGGATTTCACTTGTGCTCTTATTTGCTTGCTCAGGCTAAGGAGAGATTGCTTCCAGTGGGCACCTGCTCCTTCTTGGTCCTGAAAAGCATTTTTTTCCTTTTGTTATATAGTTAATTTAAACCAGACAGGTTTACTCTTCCTTGCAGATGATGATTTTGCCCTGTCAGGTCTTAGGTATTCCTGATTCCATGCATCTATATAAGTGCTCGTATAGTGCTTTGTTGTAAATTTGGACACTAGTGCCAGTTCTAGCAGAGGAGAGGTGGCTGTGAAGCTGTTTAGACCATCTACCATGAGGTTGTAATCAGCTTTGGAGAAGTTTTTTTGTTTGGCCCTAGCTGGGGGGGGGGGGGGGGCAGGGGAGATGCCGACTTCGAAAGTGACTGTTTTATTATTGGATCTTACCAGGGAGGATGATACTGTAGGGGTGCTGCAGTGGTTACTCCTGTTGGTTAATGCCAAGTCCAAGATATTATCACCTCTTGTGGGGGTATTGACTAGCTGCTCCAAGGCATTTGTATTGATAAAATCAAGGAATCTCTGGGCATTTGCATTCTGACATGAGTAGGTTTTCCAATCTATGGTCGGGTAGTTAAATTCACCCAGGATCAGGGTAAAGGGTTGAATCTTGATAGATTCAAAGAGGTCCAGATAGGTGAAGTGTGCATCCTAAATCCAATTTGGAGGCCTGTGGCCAGCTATGATTTGAATAGGGGTCTAGTCAATGGTTAACTGCACCTGGAGTGTCTCCTGTGCATCATACTGTTTGACCAGCCTGGAGGTGTGTGTGCCTTTTATATACATTGAAACTCCACTTCCTTTGGCTTTGCTGCCCACAGTTTGGGGTCTGAATGTGTGATAGGATGAGTAACCAGGTAAGGCTGGGGTGCTCTCTGCAGCTTTGAACCAGATTTCTGTGACTGCACAAATATCAGTATCTTCCAGGGTTAAGAATGCTTGCAATGCGTACAGTGTCATGTTTTGACTGCTTGCTTTTAGCAGCATGACCTTTAATTTGCATTTTGTTGACATTTTATGTTGGTTATATCGAACTCAGGACTTTTCCTAAAAAATGCACTATGGGGGAGGCAAGGGCCTTTGCCAGAAGTCTGAAGTCCAAGTGAGACAGACGCAGACCATCTCTAGCAAAGCATCGTGGTCTGTTGATCATGTTTTCCCGGGCTGTCAGGTACTGGATCCCCCTGGAATGACAACAGAAACTAAGCCAATTGTTAAAATCAATCATTTTCTATTTGTATTGAGGCAGCTTTCTGGGTGATGGTAGAAAGCTATTTAAGGCTTGGGACATACCTGCCTGGGGCACATACGCAGCGAGCTCAGTCATGTCTCTCTTCATATAGTCCAGGGAGGTACTTCTCAACTCAAGTATAATGGTAATAATAACTGTAAGGAAAATATGTATTTTGTAACCACTTATGGTTGTTTTACTTCTCAATTTCTTGATATAGTAAAACAATTTTGTTTTTTTTTTACTTTCTTGCAAAAATGTTGAACAGTGGCTGAATGTTAATTTACAATTTTCCTATCGGAGAGGTAGAAATATAAAAAAATTTTTGGTTAAAAGTAAATTTATTTTGCCTCCACCTTCATTATATAAAGAACCATGCCAAGTTGGCACTTTCCCTTGTGGAAATTGCAAAGGTTGCAAATATATCACATCATGTTTTCCATTTATTAATGATGTTAAGTTTACTCCTGTTAAGCAGTTTTGTTGTAAGTCAGTAGGGGTTATTTATGCTCTATGTTGTCCATGTAATATGTATTACATAGGAGAAACAAAAAGGGCCTTCAAACTGAGATTGTTAGAGCATATAAGGGACATTAATAATGGTAATATTGAAAGCCCTGTAGCTTTGTATTTTTCAGAATGTCATAACAAAAATAGTGAAGGTTTAAAAGCCACTATTTTAGAACAAGTTAAGCCAATAATGTATTGTCAGCAGGATGTTAAAACTGTGTTACTGCAAAAAGAAGCTCTGCTTATTTTAAAGTATAAAACTATGTCTCCTTGTGGGCTCAATGCTGAGTTCAATTGGAGAGTGTTGCTTAATTAATTGCTTAATTGTTTAATTGAGTTACTAGTTTGTTATAAAATGTGGATGCTTGTATACAATTTTATTCTCCTTGAAGGCTTTGGCCGAGACGTCAGAGATTTTATTAAAGAACTTTTTGGATACTGTGGTCATTGTTTGCTACTAGGTACTTCTCAAGTCATTCACCCCAACATGAACTATGACAGAGTCATAACAGTACTAGTTGAGAGATTTGAGTGCGAGTGTGATATGGCGAATTCTGGCACCTGACAGACAACTAACCGTGACGTTTTCCTTATCCAGCCTGGTGAGAGGTACATCTGTGTGTCCCACAATGGAGTCTCCTATGACTAATATGTTGGGTTTCTGGTTAGGCCTTTGTGGCTATGAGACACAGGTGTGTGGACTATGTTTGGTATGTGGTGTGGAGCTTTGACGTTCATGTGTGTTCTTGCCTCAGAGGACTCCTTTGTTTGGGTATGTTTTTGTTGAGAACTTCCACATATCTGAGTGTGTGTTGTGTGGTTGAGGGTGGTGTGAGATGTAGTGATTGTGTTGACAAATCTATTTTACCATCATTTTTTGGTATACCCAAGGTCCATAAAAATAGACCAATAATAAGTGGTAATGGATCAAAAACACATCCTTTGGCTATTTATGTTGATAAACAATTAAAAGATAAAGTGACATTTAATAAGGGTTATCTGAAAGATTCATGTGATTTATTAAGGGAAGTAGAACACAAGTTATAAAAGGATAACACCATATGCCTTACAATAGATATTATTGATCTTTTTCCCATTATCTCACATGAGATAGGCTTAATGTGGTTTAAGGAAGCCCTGCTAGATATGAGATTAGGAGGATCGAAGGAATAAAGTGTATTATTAGAATTAATGGATTTGGTACTTAAAATAATTTTATATCCTTTGAAGGTGAGTTTTATAAGCAAAAAAACTGGTGTGGCTATGGGGGCTAGCTGTGCCCCCAAGTATGCAAATATGTACATAAAAATACAGCAGAACAACCATGATGTTGGTAACTTCTTTATTAAAAATACATAAAAGGATGAGCGCTTTCGCATATTACTATATTTCATCAGATCACAGTACTAAGCAAAATGCAACATATTTATAACTAAAAACAGCCTATAAAAATGGTAAGCAATTAACAGGGGGTGTGTTAAATCAGGTTTCATTCATCTTGTTTTAAGCCTCCACCCTTGTAGGACAGGCTTAATGCTGACACTAGCATTAACATCAAGAAACCTGTAAGCCTGTAATCTAAAAATCCATTTTAGTTCCATTTGTTCCAACCAATTATTTGGTCCCCCCCCATATTATGTTGTAAACATTGCATAACTCTGAAACTAAAATTATGTTCTGCATAATCTAAAATATGCTTTGCCAGAGCATTGTTCATATTCTTAGTTCTTATCTCATATAGGTGTCTGTTTACCCTGTCTCATAGCCTCTGTATGGTTTTGCCTATATAGAAACATGAGCAGTGGTTACAGGTAGCCAGATAAACCACATACATGGTATTACAGTCAGTATAAAATTTGGGCTTAAAAATAAAATGCATCTGTGTATACTCGATGTGTTGTTCTTTTGTAATATAGCTACAAATGCTACATCGCCCACAGTTTTCTTCCTATACTCCACATGTCTGAAGGTACACAGGTGGAATTGCACTATAACCCCACCACTAATTAGCTAGAACAGAAATGGAACAAAATTATTCAAGTTCAAGAGAATTCTTTGCTGAAGCTCACTTTTGAAGGTAAAAGTTTTATAACAAAGCAATCTTTACCTAATGACTATAATGAATTTTTGACAACATTAAGAGAGCTAGAAAATTATCTGTTCAAATTGAAATGCTTGACTTGGCAGCGTTTACATTTGGAAACATGCCTTCACTTCCATATAGTCCCTAGGGGGATGCTAGTGTTATATATGCCTGCCTGTGGTGAAGCACATCCCATACTTTTGAAAAAGTGGTAACAGATTAATTTGGACACTGGTTTGAACTATATCAAGCTGATGCTAGAGTACTTTGCACCAACAGAGGAGGAGTTATTGTTACAAATGGAACAGAAACAGAAAAAGCTGTTATTGCATTATAAGGGAGACACTTACGTTAACCAGTTTGATAATGCTCTCTTTAATGTTATCAACTATGAGTATAAGCTGCGACAGATCAAACAGAAAAAAACTTCAGAGAGATTTTACTGATTTCAGTCAGGGCCATGTGTCCATGTGCCCAAAGCAACATCTTACGACAGTATCTGATACACCCACTTTATCACAAGTTACATTGAGTAGTGGGGAAGCAAATGGAGTAGGAAATACTGTGGTTAGTGATACCATTTTATCCAGCACAACTACTGCTACTGCTGCTTCAAATTTCCCTGTTTCAGCTCATTGTTCTACCCCTCCACCTAATCAACAAGCTTTAATGTTTGAATCTGCAGGACACAGGAGTCAGACTGAAGGCTTTCTCTTCATTCCAAAATGAGAATTTTTTACTCCTACCAGTGAAACAATGGATGCCTGCAACTTTGCGATCGACCAACAGAGGGAGGCAGAAATGAAAACATTCTATGGAGAGACCCATGGCGAACAGGAGAATGAAACAGTGAAGGATTTAGTTGTGAATTTGTCTGCTTATGAACTTACTGTCTGTGAACGAGCTGTTTTGAACAGAGGACTATCCTTTATTTCTGCCACTCCAGCTAAAGTAAGTGACACACTTATTGATGTCACTTATTGAGTGTTTGCTCGCAACATTGCGTTAAAGCTTGTGTTTGACACTAAGACTGCTTCTAGCTGATCCACCTATAGAAAACTTAGGGCTTTTATACCAACACTGCCAGCACATGTAGAATTATTTGTAAAAGCTTATGAAAAAGAACTTACTGATACATTAAATGTTTCTCATTGCAAGGATTTCTACAATATGAATAACTCAGAGGAGAGCACTACAGCACCTACAAACTATGCAGTCTGTAGCTATTAGGCCAGCAGACAAGGGAGGCACAATAGTAGTGCTTAATTGGTCTGACTATATGATAGCTATGTCTGTTTTATTAGAAGATGAGACTTATCTTCAGATCAATGAGACTTTACTCAAAAAAAATTTTAGGCAGTATGTGTGATTGTTTATATGAGTGCTTGATGAGCAGATTTATTAATGAACAATTGTATAATTTTTTAAATGTCGATAATCCAGTTATTCCCATTATCAAAAGGTTGCCAAAGATTCATAAGTCCATTACCAAGCCAACAATGAGACCTATAGTGGCTGGGGAAGGTTGGGCCACTGAACCACTTACAATATATGTTGAAAATAAGTTGAAACCTTTAGTGGCATGGATACCCACTATATTGAAGAACATCATGCAGTTCCTAAATGATTTGAATAAACATATTATTACTATTACTTCTAGTTACTATATGTTAGTCACCTTGGATGTCAAAAATCTATTTACCTGTATTCCCAACACCTATGGTATAGAGGCATTGAGGGAGTTATTAACCTCTAAACACAGTTTACTTATGTACTTTTGTCGAGTTAATTGTAGCAAATAATATATTCATGTTTGATGGAAGGTTATATTTGCAGAAATGGAGTGTCACCATGGGCACCCATGCGCAAATACATACATGAATTTAGTCATACATTTCTGGAAGATTCACCATCTTTTTACTTCAACATATTTTGAGTGCGTCAAATTTTACAGATGTTTTGTTGATGACATCTTTATGCTGTGGGAAGGAGATGCAGATTCCTTACATGATTTTATTCAGCACATAGAATCTACTACTGATTTTTTTTAAGATTCACATTTAGATGTGTTGGTTAGGAAAACACCAGACAACACACTTATTACATCCATATACCGTAAATCATGCTGGAGAAACAGTTTATTATGTAATACGAGTATGCATCCCAGACACATTTTTCCTAACATAGTTAAGAGTCAATATATGAGGGTGTCTAGGATTTGTAGAGAAGAAGATATGTTTCAAAGGGAAGTCACCAATTTGTCTGAATTATTTAAAGACAGGGATTATAATACACATATGGTAAATACTGTACAAAATGAAGTCTTATCTACATGGTTAAATAGTGGTGACATTTTTTCATCTCAAGTATCAGGAGATTCTAGAAGGAGTAGAGGTAGGCCATTGATAGCCTTTAATACTAAGTATACCAGTAACATTAGCATTATAAGGAAAATCATGGATAACAATTGGCACCTCTTTACTATGGATTCACAAACAGCAGAAACAGTAGGGAATGAGCCCACATATATATGTACAAAAACTGCCACAATTTGGAACAATTTTTATGTGACAGTAAACAACATACTGACAGTCAGTATGATAGAGAAGGTACTTTTCCCTGTGAGTGATGTAGCATTTGTTGCTATATTACAAAAGAACAAGACTTTGAATATACACAGATGTATTTTATTTTTAAAACCAGATTTTATGCCGACTGTAATACAATGTATGTGGTTTATTGGGCTACCTGTAATCACTGTTTATGTTTCTATATAGGCAAAACCATACAGAGGCTACGAGACAGGGTAAACAGGCACCTATATGAGATAAGGACTAAGAATAAGAACAATGCTCTGGCAAAGCATATTTTAGATTATCCTGAACCATAATTTTAGTTTCAGAGTTATGCAATGTTTACTATATAATATGGGAGGGGTGACCAAAATAATCAGTTGGAACAAATGGAACTAAAATGGATTTTTAGATTACAGGCTTACAGGTTTCCTGGTGTTAATGCTAGTGTCAGCATTAAGCCTGTCCTACAAGGGCACAGGCTTAAAACAAGATGGATGAAACTTGATTTAACATACCTCCTGTTAATTGCTTACCCTTTTGCTAGGCTGTTTTAGTTATAAATATGTTGCATTTTGCTTAGTACTGTGATCTGATAAAGCATAGTAATATGCGAAAGTGCTCATCCTTTTATGTATTTAATGAATAAGTTACCAACATGGTAGTTGTTCTGCTGGCTTTTTATCTACAGTTTGCTTTGTGTTCCAGTTTGAACATTTGGGAGTATTTGGCTGCTTTGTTTCTTCTGTTCTCCAAGTATGCAAATATAGTACTCCAAATATGGGAGATGAAATATGTATTTAATTCACCACATGTGGAATGTTGGAGTATATATAAAGGATTTTTAGATGATATATGTATATTTCGGAATAGTAATGAGCAAAAATTGGAGGAATGTATTGCCTATATAGAACAAACTATGAATTTTTGAAATTTACATATAAAAAAGAGAGAGCCAAAATAGACCATTTAGATATTATTATACAGGAAATTAAAGTCCAGTGAAAATTTAAATCCTTAATACATAGGAAGGATACATTCTCAAATTCCTACCTGTATTATACTAGGGCCCATCCATTAAAACAAAAGCTCAATATTGTGAAAGGTCAACTTATAAGAACATTGAGGATGACATCTGACAAAGGGGATTTTTTTAAAAGAAAGTCAAAACATTAAGGACATGTTTAGGAAGAGGAAGTATCTAGAAGGTTTATTTGATGAAACAATAATGGAGGTAAAAATGGAAGAAAAGAGAGATTCTATCCTATTCTGGGAAGGAAGGAAGGATGTTATATTGAATACAAATGGTGATAGGGAGAGAGATGGGCTTCCAGAGAAAAGTAAAACAACCATATTTTAAGAGGGTCTCTTTTTATGACATATAATTATGCGACAACAAAATTTAGAGAAATTATTGAGAGATATTTGGAGCTTTTTAGGAGCTTACCTGATATAGAAAACCTATTTAAGGAACCAATAAGTTATAAGAAGGGACCTAACATAAAAAAACATTTTAGAGCATACAAGAAAGATTTATAAAGGTACGGATACTAGAAAGATAGGAAACTTTAAATGTGGTAGGTGCTCCCAGTGCACATACATCAAGAATACACATACCAAGTACATATCTAGTAGGGATAAAATTATTACAGCCCAAGAATATATTAATTGTGAGAGTAAGGGGTTTGTGTATTTGGCTATGCATGATATCTGTGAGGCCTATTATGTGGGCAAAATGAAGAGAGTTGTTAAAAAACGTATATATGAATACTATTATAATATTAGAATTAGAAACCTTAACAATGCCCTGTACAAACATACTCTTGAATGCAGAAATGCTAAATATTATTTATTTGTATTTAATAAGTTCCTAAGGATATTAGAGGGGGGTTATTGGAGGAAAAGCTGGAATACAGTGAAACTTTTTAGCAAGTGGTATTACAGGCAAATGAGAAACCTGATTTAAATGATAACATATCCATATTACCCCTTCTGCAGCTTAGGTCAGCTAGATTGTAGGACATAAAGAAGTTTTAGAGGTCAAGAGAGTATTATGTATTTTTATTATTATTACTGTTTTTATTTTTAGGGTTTTTAGCATAGGGTAGTAGTTAATAATATTTTAAACATGTACACAATTGAATATTTTTAATTACAGGAAATGTATACTTTGGAGCCATCTTCACATGTATTATTATCATTTTATACTTTAAACATTAAAATATTTTATATGATGCTTCTCAATATGTGTTTTTAAATAATAATAATTTTTGAATAGACTTTTAGTATAATAGGGACTAATAGGACTACAGTATTTGTGAATAACATATTATTAGAAGGATATTAAGGGGCTCAAGTTAATATATTAATTGAGTTAAAACAGTATTTAAATGAACAGTTAATTGAGGTATAATTTGGATCTGATGAGGCCTCAGTGAAGAGATGTAAAATGTGGTGAATTAGTTAAGAATTGTATTTTATTATTTTTTCTTGTGTGTATTGATAATAAAATTGGTTTTGGACCTATGTAGTGCTCATGGCAATCCTGCACATCCACAGTGCTTTTCTTTGTGTTTTTGTTGTTTGTTGGACGTTTTGGCACTGCTTTCCATATTTTAGTCATATACCCAGTGTTTATTTGTTTTTCATTATGTATTTTTGCATGATCAAATACTTCCTTATCAGGACATTTTCCTAGTTCTGCTATAAATATTTTTGCCTAATATCTACTATATCAGATTCTATTTCACCTAAACACCTCCATGCTTCCACAGGTATGTCATCTGGACCAACAGCCTTTCCATTCTTCATCCTCTTCATAGCTATCCTTATTTCCTCCTTGCTAATCCATTGCACTTCATGATTGACTATCCCCACATCATCCAACCTTCTCTCCCTCTCATTCTCTTCATTCATCAAGCCCTCAAAGTACTCTTTCCATCTTCTCAACACACTCTCCTCGCTTGTGAGTATGCTTCCCTCATTATCCTTTATCACCCTTACCTGCTGCACATCTTTCCTAGCTCGGTCCCTCTATCTAGCCAATCAGTACAGGTCCTTTTCTCCCTCCTTAGTGTCCAACCTTTCATACAACTCTTCATATGCCTTATCCTTAGCCTTCGCCACCTCTCTCTTTGCCATGCACCTCATCTCCTTATACTCCTGTCTACTTTCTTCATCTCTCTGACAATCCCACTTCTTCTTTGCCAACCTCTTTCTCTGTATACTCTCCTGTACTTCCACATTCCACCAACATGTCTCCTTGTCATCCTTCCTCTTTTCAAATGTCATACTTAATATACCTGTGGCAGGCACCATTTGTAAAACTACAATCCACTCTGCTACAGGCCGCATGAAGGCTCAGTATCTCTCCAACCTAACACCACTCTTAAGTATTCAACGGCGGTACCACCTTTAACATTCCTATAAGAAAAGTGCAGTCCAGGTCTGAACTGTCTGCAAACAGCTACAGTTAACTTTGAACCTAACACCACTCTTAAGTATTCAACTGCGGTACCACCTTTAACATTCCTATAAGAAAAGTGCAGTCCGGTCTGAACTGTCTGCAAACAGCTACAGTTAACTTTGAACCTAACACCACTCTTAAGTATTCAACTGCGGTACCACCTTTAACATTCCTATAAGAAAAGTGCAGTCCGGGTCTCAACTGTCTGCAAACAGCTACAGTTAACTTTGAACCTAACACCACTCTTAAGTATTCAACTGCAGTACCACCTTTAACATTCCTATAAGAAAAGTGCAGTCCGGATCTGAACTGTCTGCAAACAGCTACAGTTAACTTTGAACCTAACACCACTCTTAAGTATTCAACTGCGGTACCACCTTTAACATTCCTATAAGAAAAGTGCAGTCGGGTCTGAACTGTCTGCAAACAGCTACAGTTAACTTTGAACCTAACACCACTCTTAAGTATTCAACTGCGGTACCACCTTTAACATTCCTATAAGGAAAGTGCAGTCCGGGTCTGAACTGTCTGCAAACAGCTACAGTTAACTTTGAACCTAACACCACTAAGTATTCAACTGCGGTACCACCTTTAACATTCCTATAAGAAAAGTGCAGTCCGGGTCTGAACTGTCTGCAAACAGCTACAATTAACTTTGTACCTAACACCACTCTTAAGTATTCAACTGCGGTACCACCTTTAACATTCCTATAAGAAAAGTGCAGTCCGGGTCTGAACTGTCTGCAAACAGCTACAGTTAACTTTGAACCTAGCACCACTCTTAAGTATTCAACTGCGGTACCACGTTTAACATTCCTATATGAAAAGTGCAGTCCAGGTCTGAACTGTCTGCAAACAGCTACAGTTAACTTTGAACCTAACACCACTCTTAAGTATTCAACTGCGGTACCACCTTTAACATTCCTATAAGAAAAGTGCAGTCCGGGTCTCAACTGTCTGCAAACAGCTACAGTTAACTTTGAACCTAACACCACTCTTAAGTATTCAACTGCGGTACGACCGTTAACATTTCTATAAGAAAAGTGCAGTCCGGGTCTGAACTGTCTGCAAACAGCTACAGTTAACTTTGAACCTAACACCACTCTTAAGTATTCAACTGTGGTACCACCTTTAATATTCCTATAAGAAAAGTGCAGTCTGGGTCTGAACTGTCTGCAAACAGCTACAGTTAACTTTGAAACTAACGCCACTCTTAAGTATTTAACTGCGGTACCACCTTTAACATTCCTATAAGAAAAGTGCAGTCCAGGTCTGAACTGTCTGCGAACAGCTACAGTTAACTTTGAACCTAACACCACTCTTAAGTATTCAACTGCGGTACCACCTTTAACATTCCTATAAGAAAAGTGCAGTCCGGGTCTGAACTGTCTGCAAACAGCTACAGTTAACTTTGAACCTAACACCACTCTTAAGTATTCAACTGCGGTACCACCTTTAACATTCCTATAAGAAAAGTGCAGTCTGGGTCTGAACTGTCTGCAAACAGCTACAGTTAACTTTGAACCTAACACCACTCTTAAGTATTCAACTGCGGTACCACCTTTAACATTCCTAAAAGAAAAGTGCAGTCTGGGTCTGAACTGTCTGCAAACAGCTACAGTTAACTTTGAACCTAACACCACTCTTAAGTATTTACCTGCGGTACCACCTTTAACATTCCTATAAGAAAAGTGCAGTCCGGGTCTGAACTGTCTGCAAACAGCTACAGTTAACTTTGAACCAAACACCACTCTTAAATATTCAACTGCGGTACCACCTTTAACATTCCTATAAGAAAAGTGCAGTCCGGGTCTGAACTGTCTGCAAACAGCTATAGTTAACTTTGAACCTAACACCACTCTTAAGTATTCAACTGCGGTACCACCTTTAACATTCCTATAAGAAAAGTGCAGTCCGGGTCTGAACTGTCTGCAAACAGCTACAGTTAACTTTGAACCTAGCACCACTCTTAAGTATTCAACTGCGGTACCACCTTTAACATTCCTATAAGAAAAGTGCAGTCCGGGTCTGAACTGTCTGCGAACAGCTACAGTTAACTTTGAACCTAACACCACTCTTAAGTATTCAACTGTGGTACCACCTTTAACATTCCTATAAGAAAAGTGCAGTCCGGGTCTGAACTGTCTGCAAACAGCTACAGTTAACTTTGAACCTAACACCACTCTTAAGTATTCAACTGCGGGACCACCTTTAACATTCCTATAAGAAAAGTGCAGTCCGGGTCTGACCTGTCTGCAAACAGCTACAGTTAACTTTGAACCTAACACCACTCTTAAGTATTCAACTGCGGTACCATCTTTAACTTTCCTATAAGAAAAGTGCAGTCCGGGTCTGAACTGTCTGCAAACAGCTACAGTTAACTTTGAACCTAACACCACTCTTAAGTATTCAAATGCGGGACCACCTTTAACATTCCTATAAGAAAAGTGCAGTCCGGGTCTGAACTGTCTGCAAACAGCTACGGTTAACTTTGAACCTAACACCACTCTTAAGTATTCAACTGCGGTACCACCTTTAACATTCCTATAAGAAAAGTGCAGTCCGGGTCTGAACTGTCTGCAACCAGCTACAGTTAACTTTGAACCTAACACCACTCTTAAGTATTCAACTGCGGTACCACCTTTAACATTCCTATAAGAAAAGTGCAGTCCGGGTCTGAACTGTCTGCAAACAGCTACAGTTAACTTTGAACCTAACACCACTCTTAAGTATTCAACTGCGGTACCACCTTTAACATTCCTATAAGAAAAGTGCAGTCCGGGTCTGAACTGTCTGCAAACAGCTACAGTTAACTTTGAACCTAGCACCACTCCTAAGTATTCAACTGCGGTACCACCTTTAACATTCCTATATGAAAAGTGCAGTCCAGGTCTGAACTGTCTGCAAACAGCTACAGTTAACTTTGAACCTAACACCACTCTTAAGTATTCAACTGCGGTACCACCTTTAACATTCCTATAAGAAAAGTGCAGTCCGGGTCTGAACTGTCTGCAAACAGCTACAGTTAACTTTGAACCTAACACCACTCTTAAGTATTCAACTGCGGTACGACCGTTAACATTTCTATAAGAAAAGTGCAGTCCGGGTCTGAACTGTCTGCAAACAGCTACAGTTAACTTTGAACCTAACACCACTCTTACGTATTCAACTGCGGTACCACCTTTAACATTCCTATATGAAAAGTGCAGTCCAGGTCTGAACTGTCTGCAAACAGCTACAGTTAACTTTGAACCTAACACCACTCTTAAGTATTCAACTGCGGTACCACCTTTAACATTCCTATAAGAAAAGTGCAGTCCGGGTCTCAACTGTCTGCGAACAGCTACAGTTAACTTTGAACCTAACACCACTCTTAAGTATTCAACTGCGGTACGACCGTTAACATTTCTATAAGAAAAGTGCAGTCCGGGTCTGAACTGTCTGCAAACAGCTACAGTTAACTTTGAACCTAACACCACTCTTAAGTATTCAACTGCGGTACCACCTTTAACATTCCTATAAGAAAAGTGCAGTCCGGGTCTCAACTGTCTGCAAACAGCTACAGTTAACTTTGAACCTAACACCACTCTTAAGTATTCAACTGTGGTACCACCTTTAACATTCCTATAAGAAAAGTGCAGTCTGAGTCTGAACTGTCTGCAAACAGCTACAGTTAACTTTGAACCTAACGCCACTCTTAAGTATTTAACTGCGGTACCACCTTTAACATTCCTATAAGAAAAGTGCAGTCCGGGTCTGAACTGTCTGCACACAGCTACAGTTAACTTTGAACCTAACACCACTCTTAAGTATTCAACTGCGGTACCACCTTTAACATTCCTATAAGAAAAGTGCAGTCTGGGTCTGAACTGTCTGCAAACAGCTACAGTTAACTTTGAACCTAACACCACTCTTAAGTATTCAACTGCGGTACCACCTTTAACATTCCTATAAGAAAAGTGCAGTCCGGGTCTGAACTGTCTGCAAACAGCAACAGTTAACTTTGAACCTAACACCACTCTTAAGTATTCAACTGCGGTACCACCTTTAACATTCCTATAAGAAAAGTGCAGTCCGGGTCTGAACTGTCTGCAAACAGCTACAGTTAACTTTGAACCTAACACCACTCTTAAGTATTCAACTGCGGTACCACCTTTAACATTCCAATAAGAAAAGTGCAGTCCGGGTCTGAACTGTCTGCAAACAGCTACAGTTAACTTTGAACCTAACACCACTCTTAAGTATTCAACTGCGGTACCACCGTTAACATTTCTATAAGAAAAGTGCAGTCCGCGTCTGAACTGTCTGCAAACAGCTACAGTTAACTTTGAACCTAACACCACTCTTAAGTATTCAACTGTGGTACCACCTTTAACATTCCTATAAGAAAAGTGCAGTCTGGGTCTGAACTGTCTGCAAAAAGCTACAGTTAACTTTGAAACTAACGCCACTCTTAAGTATTTACCTGCGGTACCACCTTTAACATTCCTATAAGAAAAGTGCAGTCCGGGTCTGAACTGTCTGCGAACAGCTACAGTTAACTTTGAACCTAACACCACTCTTAAGTATTCAACTGCGGTACCACCTTTAACATTCCTATAAGAAAAGTGCAGTCTGAGTCTGAAGTGTCTGCAAACAGCTACAGTTAACTTTGAACCTAGCACCACTCTTAAGTATTCAACTGTGGTACCACCTTTAACATTCCTATAAGAAAAGTGCAGTCCGGGTCTGAACTGTCTGCAAACAGCTACAGTTAACTTTGAACCTAACACCACTCTTAAGTATTCAACTGCGGTACCACCTTTAACATTCCTATAAGAAAAGTGCAGACCTGGTCTGAACTGTCTGCAAACAGCTACAGTTAACTTTGAACCTAACACCACTCTTAAGTATTCAACTGCAGTACCACCTTTAACATTCCTATAAGAAAAGTGCAGTCCGGGTCTGAACTGTCTGCAAACAGCTACAGTTAACTTTGAACCTAGCACCACTCTTAAGTATTCAACTGCGGTACCACCTTTAACATTCCTATAAGGAAAGTGCAGTCCGGGTCTGAACTGTCTGCAAAAAGCTACAGTTAACTTTGAAACTAACGCCACTCTTAAGTATTTACCTGCGGTACCACCTTTAACATTCCTATAAGAAAAGTGCAGTCCGGGTCTGAACTGTCTGCGAACAGCTACAGTTAACTTTGAACCTAACACCACTCTTAAGTATTCAACTGTGGTACCACCTTTAACATTTCTATAAGAAAAGTGCAGTCCGGGTCTGAACTGTCTGCAAACAGCTACAGTTAACTTTCTACCTAACACCACTCTTAAGTATTCAACTGCGGTACCACCTTTAACATTCCTATAAGAAAAGTGCAGTCTGAGTCTGAACTGTCTGCAAACAGCTACAGTTAACTTTGAACCTAACACCACTCTTAAGTATTCAACTGCGGTACCACCTTTAACATTCCTATAAGAAAAGTGCAGTCCGGGTCTGAACTGTTTGCAAACAGCTACAGTTAACTTTGAACCTAACACCACTCTTAAGTATTCAACTGCGGTACCACCTTTAACATTCCTATAAGAAAAGTGCAGTCCGGGTCTGAACTGTCTGCAAACAGCTACAGTTAACTTTGAACCTAACACCACTCTTAAGTATTCAACTGCGGTACCATCTTTAACATTCCTATAAGAAAAGTGCAGTCCGGGTCTGAACTGTCTGCAAACAGCTACAGTTAACTTTGAACCTAACACCACTCTTAAGTATTCAAATGCGGGACCACCTTTAACATTCCAATAAGAAAAGTGCAGTCCGGGTCTGAACTGTCTGCAAACAGCTACAGTTAACTTTGAACCTAACACCACTCTTAAGTATTCAACTGCGGTACCACCTTTAACATTCCTATAAGAAAAGTGCAGTCCGGGTCTGACCTGTCTGCAAACAGCTACAGTTAACTTTGAACCTAACACCACTCTTAAGTATTCAACTGCGGTACCACCTTTAACATTCCTATAAGAAAAGTGCAGTCCAGGTCTGAACTGTCTGCGAACAGCTACAGTTAACTTTGAACCTAACACCACTCTTAAGTATTCAACTGTGGTACCACCTTTAACATTCCTATAAGAAAAGTGCAGTCCAGGTCTGAACTGTCTGCGAACAGCTACAGTTAACTTTGAACCTAACACCACTCTTAAGTATTCAACTGCGGTACCACCTTTAACATTCCTATAAGAAAAGTGCAGTCCGGGTCTGACCTGTCTGCAAACAGCTACAGTTAACTTTGAACCTAACACCACTCTTAAGTATTCAACTGCGGTACCACCTTTAACATTCCTATATGAAAAGTGCAGTCCGGGTCTGAACTGTCTGCAAACAGCTACAGTTAACTTTGAACCTAACACCACTCTTAAGTATTCAACTGCGGTACCACCTTTAACATTCCTATAAGAAAAGTGCAGTCCGGGTCTGAACTGTCTGCAAACAGCTACAGTTAACTTTGTACCTAACACCACTCTTAAGTATTCAACTGCGGTACCACCTTTAACATTCCTATAAGAAAAGTGTTGTCCGGGTCTGAACTGTCTGCAAACAGCTACAGTTAACTTTGAACCTAACACCACTCTTAAGTATTCAACTGCGGTACCACCTTTAACATTCCTATAAGAAAAGTGCAGTCCAGGTCTGAACTGTCTGCAAACAGCTACAGTTAACTTTGAACCTAACACCACTCTTAAGTATTCAACTGCGGTACCATCTTTAACATTCCTATAAGAAAAGTGCAGTCCGGGTCTGAACTGTCTGCAAACAGCTACAGTTAACTTTGAACCTAACACCACTCTTAAGTATTCAAATGCGGGACCACCTTTAACATTCCAATAAGAAAAGTGCAGTCCGGGTCTGAACTGTCTGCAAACAGCTACAGTTAACTTTGAACCTAACACCACTCTTAAGTATTCAACTGCGGTACCACCTTTAACATTCCTATAAGAAAAGTGCAGTCCGGGTCTGAACTGTCTGCAAACAGCTACAGTTAACTTTGAACCTAACACCACTCTTACGTATTCAACTGCGGTACCACCTTTAACATTCCTATAAGAAAAGTGCAGTCCGGGTCTGAACTGTCTGCAAACAGCTACAGTTAACTTTGAACCTAACACCACTCTTAAGTATTCAACTGCGGTACCACCTTTAACATTCCTATAAGAAAAGTGCAGTCCGGGTCTCAACTGTCTGCAAACAGCTACAGTTAACTTTGAACCTAATACCACTCTTAAGTATTCAACTGCGGTACCACCTTTAACATTCCTATAAGAAAAGTGCGGTCCGGGTCTGAACTGTCTGCAAACAGCTACAGTTAACTTTGAACCTAACACCACTCTTTAGTATTCAACTGCGGTACCACCTTTAACATTCCTATAAGAAAAGTGCAGTCCGGGTCTGAACTGTCTGCGAACAGCTACAGTTAACTTTGAACCTAACACCACTCTTAAGTATTCAACTGCGGTACCACCTTTAACATTCCTATAAGAAAAGTGCAGTCCAGGTCTGAACTGTCTGCAAACAGCTACAGTTAACTTTGAGTATGTGTCTAACTATTTGAGCCAATCTTCATTTTCCCCTGGAGAGCACTGTGCTTTGGCTGTAAGCAGCCCCCCCCCACCACCACCACCACACACATCTTCCACTTTCTCTTATTCCCTTCTGTTAGCAAATAGTATCCATAACTGATCAATACTGTGTGTTTGTTTATTTAAACTATACCACAGTAGCCTACTGATACAAGGTTATCCTGGTTTTCCACCTGAGAAATTAAGACAAGACTTACAGTTTCAGAGCAGTCCTTGGTCAATTGTGATTGTTCTTAACACATACTTGTCTTGCTTTGTGATTGTTTCCAGCCCCTCGTACAAGAACCTAACAGGGTCTTTACCGCCTCCCCACCCTGCCCCCTATTCCTCCCACCCCAGTGGTCCCACCTTTATTGCACTCAAACCCCTCCCATCTTTCCAATAGCCAACCACAGCGCTAACCCAACACTACCTCCTCCATATTCCCTCTACTATCACACCTCATCAACTGACATGTACAATCATACCTTTCCTTTGCTCACTGCATGCACTCTCCTTGCATATCTTACATCCTACCAAAGCTCCATCATTCCCCCACTCAACCACTACCACTGTACTACTACTCACACCACCACCCATGTCTCACCCATACTCAGCTCCCCTCCCACCAGCTCAAGAACCATCCCTATGCACCCCCCACATATTCTACCAACTATAGTACTCAAATGTAAAGCATCCCTACAACTTAACATAGTAACCCTCCCACCATACCTATTACCCACAGAGAACAATCATAAACTTTCCCTTATAAACAAACACATTCAAAAACTGAGAAAACTAATAATCTCATGCATATCAAAACTAGCCCTAAGTGGAGACATCCACCCCAACCCTGGCCCTACCATCTCCAACCCCAATCCTCATAATCAGACTAGAAACCACAACTTCTCCCATATTACAGCCAATAGAAAGCCAAGTAACTTCCTTCTACTAAGCCTAAATATTAGAAGTATATCCAACAAAGTCCATGAACTCCATGCCACCATAGACTTATACTCCCCAGATATAGTCGTCCTGACAGAAACCTGGCTAAAACCTCACATTACCAGTGAGCAAATACTCCCTACAGGTTACGGCATACTAAGAGTTGACCGGCTAAACAAAAAAGGAGGTGGTGTAGCTATAATATTTAAACAACATCTAAACATCCAGATCTTAAAATCATCAGCTCCACAAATAGGCAATGAAGAAATAATATATACCAACCTCAAAATTAACGAAAACAAAACCATCAACATAATTGGATGCTACTTCCCACCTGGCCAAAACATCCCTCCACTAGAAAACCTCCTCAGCTGGTCTACCCACCATCTCCCCCAAGAAACTATCATCTTAGGTGATTTCAATATTGACTGGCAATCCTGTTCTGGCAACAATCCAACCCATCATGTACACCTTCATGGCTTCACCCAACTAGTCCAGTCACCAACAAGAATAAATAAAATCTCCAGCAAGCACTCTACCCTGGATTGGATACTAGTCAGTAAGAACCCCCAGTCATATATAACAGGCTGCTTATCAGATAGCCTCAGTGATCACTCCCAACATTCCTACTCAAAAAATACCTGTACCAAGCTAAACCTGTCATCTATCGTCAAATACGTAAAAAAATAAACTTTAACCCACTCACATTCATCTCATCCCTCAAAGAATGTAACTGGCATGCTCTAAAGTACCTCAGCCTAGATGACGCAGTTGAATCTTTTAATACTACCTTCTTGAACATCCTTAATTAACATGCCCCCATAAGATTTTCCAGAACCAAAGCACAACCCTCCCCATGGCTACAGAAAACCACTAAGTCAGAAATGAAAAACAGGGATAAAGCCTGGGAGCAATGGCACAAAACCAAAACCCCCGCAGCTAGACAGAAATTCCTAGAACTACGCAATAGAGTCAAAAAGCTAATAAAATGGGACAAATTCCAATACTACCAGTCTGCCCTAGACTCCTCACAACACAGCCCCAAACAGTTCTGGTCCTCCATAAACTCCATCCTCCACCCAGGTAAAGTCAGTACCCCTCCTCCTAACATCCCTCACTCCTCAGAAAATATTGCTACCTCATTCAACACACACTTCACAAACCATACTATCACTAGCTAAACAACACAACCCCCTCCTCCAACCCACACCTCCAACTAGTAATCTCCCCACTGCCTTCTCTTTTTCTCCAGTACCTACCTCCAACATAAAAAAACTCTTAACTAAACTTAAACCCACCAAATTAGCAGCAGACAACCTCCAAAGTGAATACCTACAAATCGCACCTGATGCTCTGGCCTACCCAGTATCCATCTTGATTAACCGATCTCTGTCAGAAAGTTACGTTCCCACATTGTGGAAAGTCTCACATATAATTCCCTCCACAAAGGCAGACCCTCTGCAGAACTAACCAATTACCGCCCCATAGCTATTCTCTCTCCACTCTCCAAAATACTAGAGAGATGCATACACTCTCAGTTCTCACACTACCTCCTTACTAACAACCTCCTTTCCAGTACTCAGCATGGTTTCCAACCAAACCATAGCACCACCACTGCCTTACTCTCCTTTACTAACTCTATCCTTCAGCATAAAAACAATGGCTATCTCTCCTCTGCTACTTTCCTAGACCTATCTAAAGCATTTGACATGGTCCCACACAAACAACTTATCTCTGTCCTCAATAACCTATCCTTCACACAATCAGTCACCAACTGGTTTCAGAGTTACCTGTCTGACCACCAACAATCCGTTGTATGGCAGAATGACATATCTCCCCAACTACCTGCCTCCATAGCGGTTCCCCAAGGATCCATCCTTGGACCCCTACTTTTCTCTGTTTACACCAATAATCTAGCCTCTGCCACCAAACATGGCACACTCATCCAATACGCAGATGACTCTACCATCATCTGCTCAGCCCAGTCCCTACCCAAACTGCAAAAAGTCACACAGGAAGCCTTTTCCTCTGTTGAAATATAGTTATCCAATGCCCAATTAATACTCAACCCAAACAAAACTAAACTACTCATCTTCCAATCCACCAAACATACTCAAAACAACTCTCACTTTAACATCACAGCAAAAGACAACACCACTATATACCCAACTGAACACACCAAATTGCTAGGAGTGGAAATAGACAATAAACTAAAATTTGACATTCACATATCCATGACCATAAAAAGTCCACAAAAACTAGGAGCATTATACAGAAATAAACAATTTCTCACCAAAGCAGCAAAGATTTCAATAGCAAATTCCCACCTTATCTCCACCCTACTTTATGCCTCTCCAGTATATACCAACCTAAGGCAATGTGATCTAAACAAGCTGCCACAGGGGCATCCTACCGTAGTCACCACTGTCTCTCACTTGCTGAACTGGGCTGGCTTGAACTCCCTCACCTCCTTCAGTGGTATCAACTCTCACTCACCCACAAACTAGTAAACCATCCACTAAATGTCCCATCCCTCCAGAATCTACTCCAACCCTATCGCATCACCAGACCACTAAGATCCAGCAACAAAAATCACTTGCAGATCACTATAGCCAATAACTCTGCTGTTGAAGCACTATTCTCTTGCGCCATAGCCAAATTATGGAACTCACTCCCACCCACAATTACCTCTGTACCATCATGCACCGACTTCAAAACTTTATTAAAAGCGCACCTAAAAACATGCTGGCTATGCCCTTGCAACTCCCACTCTAATATCATCCACCCCATCCAACTACTAGCTTTCTTTCACCTCCACTAACTACCTTGATGATAGCAAGCTTAGATGCTCATAAGCCTAGTACTTATTATACAGCAGGAACGTCTCATTGTTACATTTGTTAATGCCTGTTATGTACTTCACAGATAAAGATTCTAGTTGTCTACTGATGTACTATGTTCTTCATCTGTAAATATGCTGTAAGTAATTTCTATGTTAAATTGTTAATCACTATGTAATCCAATGTAACTACTGTCTCTTTATTTTACTGTGGAGCTTTTCTCCCCAGGCCTCCGCTGAAAATGGACCCATGTCCAGTCGGACACTCCCGGTCAACAAATTTAAATAAATAAATAAAAATAAATAAACATACCAAGCACCTTTCTAGCCATCTCCCTTACTAGCTCTGCTGTAGTTACCCAGCTATTTGGTAACTCTTCACTCCCTCCCACTGCCTGTCTTAACTCATCCATGAACTCCACCTCACAATTACCCTTTTTCAATTTCGACCATTTGATCCTTGGTGCTGCCCTCACACTCCTCCTTTTCTTGATCACCAACGTTATCCTACAAACCACCATCCTATGCTGCCTAACTACACTTTCCCTGGTCAACACTTTACAGTCTCCAATCTCCTTCAAACTGGCCCTCCTACATAAGATATAATCCACCTGTGTGCATCTTCCTCCACTCTTGTATGTCACCCTATGCTCCTCCCTCTTGTTAAAATGCATATTCACCAGAGCCATGTCCATCCTTTTCGCAAAATACACTACCATCTGACCTTCTGCATTCCTTTGTTTAACACCATACCTACCCATCCCTTCCTCATCCCCTCTGTGCCCTTCATCAACATGCCCATTAAAATCTGCTCCAATCACCACTCTCCCACCCTTGGGTACAGTTGTCACCACTTCATCCAACTCACTCCAAAAATTTTCTTTCTCGTCCATTACACACCCAACTTGTAGAGCATATGCACAAACAACATTCATCATTACACCATCAATTTCCAGCTTCATAAACATCACTCCATCCGACACTTTCTTCACATCCAAAATACTCTTAGCATACTGTTCCTTCAGGATAACTCCTACACCATTTCTCCTCCCATCCACACTATGATAAAACAATTTGAACCCACCTCCGATACACCAAGCCTTACTCCCCTTCCATCTTGTCTCTTGCACACACAATATACCAACCTTCCTTCTGTCCATCATATCAGCTAGCTCTCTACCTATACCAGTCATACTGCCAACATTCAAAGTTCCAACCCTTACTACCACTGTCCTAGTCTTTCTCCTCTCTTCCTGCTTTTGGCCATGCCTTCCACCTCTTCTCCTCCTTCGGCCAACAGTAACCCAATTTCCGCCAGCACCCTGTTGGCTAACAGTACTGATGGTGGTCATTGTTAACCGGGGCCTCAACCGATCCAGTATGGAAATAGTTACTGGTGTCTGCATGAAATTATTTGGTGAAGTTTTACTCCGGATGCCCTTCCTGATGCAAGCCTCCCCATTTATCCTGGCTTGGGACCGGCACAAAGAAATGCACTGGCTTGTGCATCCCCAGGTTGATGAGGTGCATGGCAAAGAGAGAGGTGGCGAAGGCTAAGGATAAGGCATATGAAGAGTTGTATGAAAGGTTGGACACTAAGGAGGAAGAAAAGGACCTGTACTGATTAGCTAGACAGAGGGACCGAGCTAGGAAAGATGTGCAGCAGGTAAAGGTGATAATGGATAATGAGGGAAAAATACTCACAAGTGAGGAGAGTGTGTTGAGGAGATGAAAAGAGTACTTTGAGGGTTTGATGAATGAAGAGAATGAGAGAAGGTTGGATGATGTGGGGATAGTGAATCATGAAGTACAATGGATTAGCAAGGAGGAAGTAAGGATAGCTATGAAGAGGATGAAGAATGGAAAGGCTGTTGGTCCAGATGACATACCTGTGAAAGCATGGAGGTGTTTAGGTGAAATGGCAGTGGAGTTTTTAACCAGATTGTTTAATGAAATCTTGGAAAGTGAGAGGATGCCTTAGGAATGGAGAAAAAGTGTTTTGGTACCGATTTTTAAGAATAAGGGTGATGTGCAGAGCTGTAGTAACTACAGAGGGATTCAATTGATCAGTCACAGCAAGAAGTTATGGGAAAGAGTAATGAAGGGACGTGATGATTAGTAATCAGCAGTATGGTTTCATGCTGGGAAAGAGTACTACAGATGCAATGTTTGCTCTGAGAGTGTTGATGAAGAAGTACAGAAAAGATCAGAAGGAGTTGCACTGTGTTTTTGTAGACTTAGAGAATGCATATGACAGGGTGCCTAGAGAGGAGTTGTGGTATTGTATGAGGAAGTCAGGAGTGTCAGAGAAGTATGTAAGAGTGGTACAGGATATGTACGAGGGTAGTGTGACAGCAGTGAGGTCTGCAGTGGGAGTGACTTATGCGTTTAAGGTGGAGGTGGGGTTACATCAAGGATCAGCTCTGAGCCCTTTCTTATTTGCAATGGTGATGGACAGGTTGACAGACGAGATCAGACAGGAGTCCCAGTGGACTATGATGTTTGCAGATGACATTGCGATCTGTAGTGAGAGTAGGGAACAAGTGGAGGAGACCCTGGAGAGATGGAGATATGCTCTGTAGAGAAGAGGAATGAAGGTCAGCAGGACTAAGATAGAATATATGTGTGTGAATGAGAGGGAGGATAGAGAAATGGTGAGGATGCAAGGAGTAGAGGTGGCCAAGGTGGATGAGTTTAAATACTTGGGATCAATAGTTCAGAGTAATGGTGAGTGTGGTAGAGAGGTGAAGAAGAGAGTACAGGCAAGATGGATTGGGTGGAGAAGAGTGTCAGAAGTGATTTGTGACAGAAGAGTACCAGTAAGAGTAAAAAGGAAGGTCTACAAGAGGATAGTGAGACCAGCTATGTTATATGGGTTGGAGACAGTGGCATTGACAAAAAGTCAGGAGTATGAGCTGGATGTGGCAGCGTTAAAGATGTTAAGATTTGCACTGGGTGTAATGAGGGTGGACCGGATTAGGAATAAATATATTAGAGGGTCATCCCAGGTTGGAAGGTTTGGAGACAAAGCCAGAGAGGCAAGATGCTGAGTATTTTGGGAAAAAGATGCTAAGGATGAAGCTACCAGGTAACAGGAAAAGAGGAAGGCCTAAGATAAGGTTTATGGATGTGGTGAGAGAGGACATGGAGGTGGTTGGTGTGACAGAGCAAGATGCAGAGGACAGGATGAAATGGAAACAGATGATCCACTGTGGCGACCCCTAATGGGAACAGCCAAAAGAAGATGATGGTCTACTATAGCAAATGCTGCTACATAATTCAGTGATTGCATCAGACTTTAGCTTCTTCTTCTTCTTTCAGCTTTTCCTGGTTAGGGGTTGCCACAGCAGATTATCTGTCCACTCATGATTGGCAGTGGAGGTATACAGTGTTGAGTTGCTAGCCCGGCGCCCAACCTTCCACAGAAGGCACACACGTGCACACACTCACACCTAGGGCCAATTTAGAGTGTCCAATCCACCTACTGCATGTCTTTGGGATGTGGGAGGAAAACCAGAGCACCTGGAGGAAACCCACGGGACCACAGGGAGGACATGCAGACTCCGCACAGAAGGCACCCCAGCCAAGAATCGAACTGGAGAACCTCTTGCTGTGAGGTGGCAATGCTAGCCGCTGCACCACCATGGCCGCCCTACATCAGACTTTAGCAGCAATGAGAAATCTATTTACATTTAGTTTGTTCACATACAATTTTTTAAAGGTTCAGCTGTCCATACTTGTAATCCATACTGCAAACTTACATATAAAGTTCTGCTATTGAATTATATGTACTGGTCATTGACAAAAGAAAAGAAATGTGATCTCAGTTGAGCAATCATAACAAATATGAGTTATTCAAGATAAGCCTGTAACTGAATTTTTTTCATTGTTTCCATTTTGCAGCTACTAGTGGTTTGATTCCATTCTGTTTATTTTATTCTTTTATTACCATTACAGCTCACCAAAACTTTTGAGAGTGTTGAAGGTTTCTACAGAGTTAACATTCTTGGATTTACGTGAGTGAAATGAATTTTTTTATACTATAAGATAACATATGAAAAAATTAACTGACTTTTATGACACACATACATGGGTGCAGACTCATAGAGACACACACACACACACAAATATATATATGTGTGTGTGTGTGTGTGTGTGTGTGTGTGTGTGTGTGTGTAGATGCTTATCTTTAGTGTAGGATGGTTTGTTTGGTTATGGGGGATGCTGTGTGCATGTTTGTGTGTGTTCTGTATGTATGTATTAGTTTTGTGATTTTAAATTTCGCACTTTAAACATTTTGGTAATGTGGGCTTTCGGGCTTTTAGTCTCGGTATTTTGGGCATCGGGATTCTGTGCGTTTGGGATTCAGTACTCTATATATATATATATATATATATGTATATATATATATATATATATATATATATATATATATATATACACATACGTGTGTGTGTGTGTGTGTGTGTGTGTATACATATCTATAGGTGCTATAGGTTTTTTCAGTAAACACTTCATCAAATGCAGATTTTTGTAAGAAATTTTGTCAGTGGTAAAAGTGGTCAAATTATCATGCAGCTGAATTGCAGGAGGTTGACTGTAACAACATTCAAGACATTTTTCCCCATTTTCATGATTGTGCAAACTTAGAATTCGTTTAAGTTCTGGGGTATTGGGTCAGAATCTCTACATGGAAGGTTTTGGTGAAAGTAAATGCAGTATGTCTGCAGTTTGTTGGTGATTGCAAATATTCTATTTTCGTTTCGATTTGTCCTTGCTTATTTTGAATAATGTTTTGTTCGATAGTTGTTATCATCAATGATGCTGTTGATGTGGTCTCTGTAGATCAACTTCATTGAACATAATTTTATATATATATATATATATATATATATATATATATGTATATATATATATATATATATATATATATATATATATATATATGTATATATATATATATATATACGTATGTAGGAACACTACTGAAGCTCAAAATTTTGAAATCTCGAATTTCAAAAGCTCGAGACCATGTAGCCGAAACACCCTACATTACCGAAAGACCAGAAGCGCGAAATTCAAAATCCCGATGTTAAGGCATTTTGAGTTAGCGCTTCTGGTGTTGTGGTTCAGGTACATATGTGTGTTTTAGTGTGTTTGTGAGGGGCTTTAGTGTGTGTAAGTGGGTGTTGTGACTATGCTGTGTGTGTGTGTGTGTGTGTGTGTGTGTGTGTGTGTGTGTGTGTGTGTGTGTGTGTGGGGCTGTAATGTGTGGGTGTGAGTTTGCCTTGTGTGTATATCTGCGCAATCTCAGAGTTAGAATATTAAAGTAGGGGGTTGCAGGGGGGCTTGCCCCCCTGCTTATCTTTAGTGTAGGATGGTTTGTTTGGTTATGGGGGGATACTGTGTGCATGTTTGTGTGTGTTCTGTTTGTATGTATTAGTTTCGTGATTTTAAATTTTACACTTTAAATATTTTGGTAATGTGGGCTTTTGGGCTTTTAGTCTCGTTATTTTGGGCATCGGGATTCTATGCGTTTGGGATTCAGTACTCTTAATATATATATATATATATATATATATATATATATATATATATATATATATATATAAATATATATACATACGTGTGTGTGTGTGTGTGCATGTGTGTGTGTATACATATCTATAAGTGCTATAGGTTTTATCAGTAAACACTTCATCAAATGCAGATTTTGTAAGAATTTTTGTCAGTGGTAAAAGTGGTCAAATTATGATGCGGCTGAATTGCAGGAGGTTGACTGTAACAACATTCAAGACATTTTTCCCCATTTTCATGATTGTGCAAACTTAGAATTCGTTTAAGTTCTGGGGTATTGGGTCAGAATCTCTACATGGAAGGTTTTGGTGAAAGTAAATGCAGTAAATCTGCAGTTTGTTGGTGATTGCAAATATACTATTTTTGTTTAGATTTGTCCTTGCTTATTTTGAATAATGTTTTGTTCGATAGTTGTTATCATCAATGATGTTGTTTGATGTGGTCTCTGTAGATCAACTTCATTGAACATTTTATATATATATATATATATATATATATATGTATATATATCATTCTTCTCAACCTGGAAACATCAAAAATCTGGACAAACGCCCATGAAAAATAGGTACAAATATGTACGCTGATTAACATAAAATTTGCATGCTTGATTATGTAACACCACCCATTCCAATGGGATTGTGGGATACCAACTTTCAAACCAAACTGAAGAACAGACCACCAAATTATGGCCCCACAGCCCAGACCCTGTAGTAAATGGTAACCATTTTTCTTTTAAATGTGTTGCATTGATGTTCACTGGGAAGGGAGAAGATTATGAACCTTAGGATTTTGCTTTTGGTGACTTGCAGTATGTGGGTTTTTTTGGCAAAATGGGGGTATTTAATGGTAGGCAATATTCTAATCTTAGCAAAAAAATATTGTAGTTTAATAGGACCTTCAAAAACCACTCTCCATGGCCTACTGATCAGTGGCATAGCTAGAGTTTGTGCCGTCCAGGGCTGTATGAGTTTGCTGCCCTTCCCCCTCACAAAAGCATGGTCAAATGGGCCCCCCCCATACAAAGCCATCCCCCTGCAGCCATTCCAATGTCTCATTACTTGGCTATTTGCCCCCTTTGCAATAAACACTGTAATGTTCATACTGCTTTATGTCTGCAATGATTATATGGATTTCATTTAAAACTTTTATTTTACATTTTATAGCACAAATACTGATAGATATCTGCTAAACAAAGCAATACAGTCTCACAGTGAAAACAGACTTAGCATTAAAGCTTCTCTGCCTGTGAAACTCTCATTCACTGAAACAGCATTGAAATCTACATTCAAAGAAAATGCATCTGGCCAGTGGCGGATAAAGATTACCTTTGGGTTGTTTTCAAATCATAGGCCCCTTGCACATGAAACATACATGTTTTATTTAATACACCATCCCCATTGTATTAAATTATATTCCTTGTAAAATACAGCACACTTGTTAGAGCAACGTTTAAATTTATTATTTTTAACATTTTTCCAGTAAGCAATGAAACAAAATGCATGAACCAATAATGACAAAACTGCTCAATTCAGAATGTTTCCATCATAAAACTCTACACAAACTCATACAATCCACCAGTATCAGTAAATATGCACAAAATCTTCAGAAGTCAGTCATCTAAATAATTCCACATTAAAGAGATCTGTAACTAATGAAGAGATTGATGCTAGCAAACAACTGTATATTTCATTGTTTCATCTACAAATAAAGTGCCAGTTGCCCTTGAGGGATAAATTGCCTATGTTACATTAAAAAATGATAAGCTACTAATATTGCAATAGGGAATGGAAGGCAAACTGATAACAGGTTCATAGTTACTAAGTATATCGCCAAAGAGGACATTCTCAGGACTGCAGCATCCACCCCCTTTAAAAGTACAACATAGTATGGTATCAGCAATCTATCTACATACTGTGGGAGTAGAACCCACAGCCTTCTGCATCAAAAACAAGTATTCTACTACCTGTTATGCTACTAATATAAATAGACTTCACATAAGCAGCACTAAATGTCTCTCTCCCTGAGGAACTATGCAGCACAACTTAAGAAATCTGGAAAAAGCCAACATTTAGTGGGGGGGGGGGGGCAGAGCAAAGCCCCAAAACCAAGGACACATTTTAAACATTGTTTGTACAATCTTAGAAAAAGTTGCTACTTGATAGAATAAAATGTTTTGTGTTACCATGTGTTTCTTGAAAGACAGCCATTTAGGTTTCAATCTATCATCATTATTTAGTGAATTAAGTTCTCACTAATTTGCTAGAAAAAAGACAAATTTTAAGAGTGACAGGCCAGACTGTTGGTATGGGTAGGGAATATAGGCTCCTGCTCTCTGTACCTAAGATACAGGGTTTGAGCCTGACAAACTCTAACCAGCCAGTATGCTTAACTGGGGCATTATTACACACACACACACACACACACACACACACACACACACACACACACACACACACACACACACACACACACACAGACACACACACACACACACACGCCTTCCATAAACTGAAAATCGCAAAGTAAAACTTGCAGCAGCAGATATTGCACAATAAAGACTGGAAAGGGAACTTGGTAGCTTACAGCAGATACCATCCAAACAAGCAGATAATCCGGGCCATCTATGCACAATAATGGACAGACTTAGCAGCTAAAAGTAAACGTGTGGTGTCATAGACAGAAATCAAGCAGATACCTTCCAGGCTCCAACAGATAAAACACACTTATCCAACCAACAGATAATTTAACGAGCAGACAAAACCTGTAGTGCACACTTGCCCAGCACATAAAATAAAGAAATAAATGGCCTGAATGCACAACAGCGAATGTACTAAAATGAATTGCACTTTCTTACTTGGAGGCATGATGTGTTGGGCCAACCGACTCTGTAAAACTTATGCACATCTGCATTATTTGCCGCCATTGCTTTTTATGTTCCCTAACTCCCTCCTGTCCAACAGGCAGTAGCTGATGTCATCACGCATGCCACTGTAGGCTGCTGATGACATCAGCCATACATTTAAAGTGGTAAACTTAAAACTGGTAATACAGAAAAAAAAATAAGACCAGAAATTAAGGGGGGCCGCTTGGAAATTTATGGCACCCCAATATTTTGCCCTCAAAACCAGCAATTACCGATTAATTTGGTAAGCTTGAGAGGTATGATATCTATATATATCTATATCTATCTAGATATATATATATATATATATATATATATGTATTTATATATGCTCGCATGTGCATGTGTGTTTGCGTGTGTACAACCAAATGTATTTATATAATTTATCACATCATTATTTGTAAATATGCAAATACCGGCAGAATAAGAACAATTACATAGGAATCTAGAGTCTGACATTAGATAAGCCCCGCATTCACTAATCTTCCATGTAGGACTAGCTTAGTCCTGCACGGAAGTGCCTGTTTAGAAGTAGGACAGCAGCATGCCATGCATATTAATAAAGGTGCGCTGCCCAAGCCCCTAGGCTTACATGGAGTTCAGAGGGCATGTCTGAGAGCAGAGATCTCAGAATAAACATGCCCCTGCAATGTAGAACAGCAGAAGGTGGTAAGAAGTGAGCGAGACCGCCCATAGGTGTCCGCATATCCCCAACAGTCCCCCATGTGTACAACAGCAACAGTTAAAATGAATTGAAGAATCTCGAGTATTTATTATGTTTAAAGATCCGAGTACAGCTAACCATAGGTGCCTGGTGTGTCCATCACTTAGCTACGATTAAAGCAGCTAAAAAGGCTGAAGAGGATGACAAGGAAGATATATGAAAATGAAGCAGCACAGCAATAGTGTAGTGAGCAGAGCAGTTGCCTAACCAGCAGGCATTCTGGGATCAAGTCCCAATGCAGCACGGTCTATTTTACATGGCAAAGCATGTTATAACCAATAGTTTTGTTGTAAAACCCACTAAATAACAGATATTTATGAAATGGAGTACTGCAGGAAATGCACATGTGAAGTATCATTGTCATAATGAATAAGGCACTAGTAAGCAGGTTTAAGCACAAATAAGCAGTTAGTAAGCATAAGTAAGCACAAGTAAGCATGCTTAAGTGTGTATGTGTGGGGGAAAGCACTGACTACACAGATTAAGTAATGTGGAAGCTAACTGAGTGTAAGAAACTGTAACCGGAAGGTAGCAATGCTTACCATCGTGCAAACACTTGCACACCTGCTTACAACTGCAGTAAAGTGCTTTAACCACTCAGTATCCAACGGCCCATGTTCTAACAAGCAACAAAATAAACAGCCTCTGCAAGGCTCAAACCCAAGACCCTATACACATCAGTCACAGTAGTTAACCACTAAGCCATCATAGCAGTATATACAATTGAGGTTTCAACAAACAAATCCTCACCATAGGGAAATCAAAATGAACATGTGAAAGGAATCTATGTACAGTGTGATGTTGTATAACCTGCTACATAACATATATATGTGAACTGGAGTACTGCAGTAAGGCCAATGTGAGGTGCAATTGTAATAAAGTGTTGAAGTCCCCAGGACCCCATACTGTGTATGTACACATGAATCACAGATACCAAACACAGATATAACATGTAACAAATAATAAATCAATGCCAAAAGGAAAATTAAATATTAAGCAAGGCTAAGCATTGCACAGCTCAGCTTACTTGGTGTAAGCAATGTGAAGGGTGGCTAACTCAATCTGCCCAGTGGTATACCCCTTTAAGCAATGTCAACATTAGGTAAGCAGGAGTGCCCATAGCTTAGCCTTTTCAAAACCGTCCAATCACAGGAAAGTGTGGGAAAGTGGGCGTATGTAAACCCCACAGGTGCAAATACATCCCATAACTGGTTGCAGCTCCCTACTGTAGACAGAATGGCTGGAGTTGGGGAAGGCACTCAATTTTGAGTACATTGCTGGGGCATCCAGGAGTCCAGATACATGGTATGCCTCCTGGTAAAACACGATGAGCAGAGACTACTGCAGGGGCAGTACCAGGGCTCTCATATAATGTGGAGGCCTGGGACAGTCTCGCCCTTGACCTCACCAGTGCCACTGGTATCCCCTGGCCTGGTGAGCAAGTAAGCCATCACCATGCTGACCTGAAGCAGCGGAGGGGGGATCTCTTGGAGCAGTGGAACCAAGAATCAATGCAGATGGCCAATACACCAGTACCCATTCTACTATGTAGAGAAACTGCTTACAACTGCTTTAAAGTGCCTTAATAACTCTACAGCCAATGGCCTGTGTTCTGCCCAGCAACAAGATAAACAGCCTCTGCAAGGCTTAAATCCAGGATCATGCACACCATACACAAAGTGATTTACCACTAAGCCATACCAAATACACATAAATCTGATGTTTTCAGAAACATAACATCCAGCCCAATCATGCAACAGCATAGAGAATGTATACCAACATCTAGATGTATGTGTGAGTGTAAATATGTTAATATCTAAGTAAGTACAACATATCTATATATGTAGATATATATATATATATTCAGAAATATTTACATATGTTTGTGTCTTTCGTCTTTTCCTGGTTAGGGGTCGCCACAGCGTAACTCCGGTCCACTAATGATTGACAGTTGATTTTTACATACCGGCTTGCCAGGCCTGATGCACAACCTTCAATGAAGGTACGCCCATTCACGTATGTCTCCATGCAGAAGACGCTCTAGCTGAGAATCGAACCAGACAGCATCTTACTGTGAGGCGACAATGCTACCGCAGCCAACACCTTTATGTCCACATATACACAGCACGTTACATATATGTATGCAGAAATATATCCCTGTAGGTATATACGGACATAGTTTTAAATATGTAAGCAAATATATATACCTATATAGGTATATATGGCCATACATCTGTAGATAGCAGTGGTAGATTAACAAAAACATGTATGTCCACATGCACCGTTAATGGGGTTAAGAGACCCCAAACAATATATGTCCTGTATAAATTGCCATACCCCCCCCCACAGCCAAACACATCTGTCTTGCAATACACTACCAGGTTTATTATAATTTAATTGTTTTATTTAAACAGGAATTTAAATTATGTTCCTTTTATGTTTTATTTGTTCTATATTTCATTCCCTTCACCCCCACCCACTTGTGGGCTGACCAGTACAGGCCCATCCAACCCAGCCTCTCCTCGACCCATACATTCTTTACCCACAGTTCCGCCTCCCCTCCCCCGCTGCACACATGCAGCCACCATCCCTTCCCCGGTTACCGGCCATAGCTAACACAGCACCACACTTTGCCCACCCTCCACTCTTTCTCCTCTCAGGACTCATCTTGTACGTTGTCCCAACCCAAGTACCTTCGGTCTTCCACACACTGTAGTCCATGCACATATGAATACAGCCATGCTTACATTTGTAGACATGGTGTTACCGCAAAGAAAGTCATCCAATTTCTGGGTCATCCCACATAGGACGAATGTTTTCCTGGTAATAAAAACAGACTTCACGTGTGACATGGTTTACACCAATGGTTTTATTTGTAGGTATCGCAAAGCATGCGTGGTACACAAGGTTGCCTGGTATGCACACGAAACGTAATAGGAACATCTAATTCAGGTATATGGGGAAACACACAAACCTGTTATACACACGGCGCTACAGGTTCCCCTCCTGATAACTAAATTATTGTCTAATGAAGATGCACTGCTTTAAAGTGTCTTAATAAGTCTGTATCCAGCGACCCATGTTCTGCCCAGCAACAAAACACATAGCCTCTGCTAGTCTTGAACAGAGGAGTATGCACACTTTACACAAAGTGATTAACCACTAAACCCTGCCAAGTATACATAAATCTGATGTTTTCAAAAACATAACATCCAGCCCAGTCATGCAATAGCACAGAGAATGTCTACCAACATGTACATGTATATGTGTGTAAATATATTAATATCTACACCGATACAACATATCTATATATATATATATATATATATATATATATATATATATATATATATATATATATATATATATGTGTGTGTGTGTGTATTTAGAAATATATAAATATATATGAGCCTACGCTGACACATAGATATGTCTACACCTATATGTCAACATAGGGGTTTATATGAGAACATCGAAGTCCGAAAACATCGACTGTTCTAATATCGAACCCTGTTCAGCGAAAGCTGAAAATATCGAAGCTACTGATAAACAAATTTTTTCCTAGGGAAAGAATTCAGTTGTCCGTTTCTGTTGCTTTGGTATTTTCAGTGCTGTGGTGGAAAGTTACAGGTCGGGTTCAGGTAAGTGTGCGATTGTGTGGACGTGAGGGTTAGGGCGGGTTAGGTGAGTTAGGGTTAGGGAGTGGGTAAGGTGAGTGTGCGATAGTTATGGACCTTAGGGTTAGGGTTGGGTTAAGGTAAATGGATAGCTAGTGGTGTATGTCTGGTTTAGTGTAGGGTTTTGTGAAGTGTATGTGTGTGGATTATTTATGTTGGTGTGCTTGTGCTGTGTGTATGTTTGTCGGAACAGCAAATTTTTTCCCTGGGAGAAAATTTGCTATTCTGACTGCTCGGTTTTCTGGTGTTTTGATTGAGTGGGTTCGATATTATAACATTCGATGTTTTCAGACTTCAATGTTATAATATAGACGCGTCAACATATACACAGCAAGGTACATATATGTACGCAGATATATATATCTATGTAGGTATATATGGACATAATCATATATATGTAAGCAGATACATATATATATATATATATATATATATATATATATATATATATACATCTATATATATAGGTATATGCGGCCATATCATCTGTAGATAGCAATGGTAGATTAACAAAAACAAATATGTCCACATGCAACATTAATGGGGTTGAGAGGCCCCAAACAATATACGTCTCCTACGCATAGGCATACCCCCCACAGCCAAACACGTCCACCCTGCAATACACTATCAAGTGTTGCAGATCCCATAACCAGGACCTGACATAACATGGGCACAAGATGTTAACAGTACTACATCCCACCTGTATGATGTCAGGCTGGTATTGGTAACATATCATGCAGTACAGTCTGGCTTCAATAGGACATGTAAAGTGTGGAAGCTATCAACGTTCCCAGGATACATATACACAGACACATATATGCTGATATAGCTATACACACACACACACACACACACACACACACACACACACACATATATATATATATATATATATATATATATATATATATATATACATATTTACATATATATCTATATATATATATATATATATATATATATATATACACACACACATGTGACTACACATACACACGCAGAGATATGTACAGTAAGATACATGTGTAGAAGGTGCACAAAATATGGAACAGCCGCTATGCCTACGTTCACACCTGAACAACTGGACACTGTATGGGCCACCCATACAAATGACAATCCTCACCTGCAACATATACCCACAGGGAAGTCATTGGAAAAAACACCACACACAGGTTTGCAGAAATGGAAAACCTTTATTTGTACACTATTACAGCTCTATATACTATTGCTACAGTAATTGGGATTGTTATCACAGACATGGTGTGTGTGAGAGGTCACATCTGCTTTCCACGTGTGACATTGCCTACTGACAGACATCCTAAGGACATCACAGTAAAGTACTGCCCTTGTTGACTGCAGCAGAGAAATTGGCCAATATGTGTGGACATTCTGACACACTCTGTACAGTACAGAGGTATACACATAACCCCTTATTGCAAAACATGTGTACCATGCCTGACAATATGGATGTTAACAGCCATGTAGATGGCTATAACACATAATGACTGGTATACATATGCCACCATAGGCTATGCATTCACACACCGCTATCAGGTCTGACACATAATAACTCCTGGTACAGGAGTGCCATGGATACATACTACCCACTAGATATTGACATACATCTGTACAGCAACGCACTGCTCTGTCTGACATACATGACTGTTAAGGGAGGCTCGGCAGCAGTATATCTGCCAAGTATCTGCACATAACATCTCACTGGGTAAGTACACTAAGCTGCTAGGCATGTAACAATGCATTGTGCAGGCTACAGGCAGACTGGCTCAACACTGGCCTACATCTCCTATGGGGGAATGCACATGTACCTGCATATATAGCAATCTCTACAGGCATGTCACAGCACAGAGTGAGATACACCTGTGTGAAAGTGCATAACCACAACCAATGAGAACACAGCCACATATGGCAAGCTAGCATAATATTACAGTATATGGACTAGTTGGTGCACCTTGTTTGCTGTGGCATAGACTGGATTCGGGCCTGCTGGATCTAGCTTTGTTTGTGTAACTTGAGCACTAATCCAGACATTCTCTAAAGTATTCAATGGTATTTATTACTGCTTGGTTGTAACTTGATTAAAGTGTAGCTATCATTCAAGTCTTTTGGATTAAGCACTTGGGCTTCAGACCAGTTGTTTTACATTAGGAAGGTTTGTGGCAAGCACTGTGGTGGCAGGACAGGTAGCTTTCATCCTTCTAAGTTGGGAACTGCTGATTGAGAGCCCAGTGTCCAAGTGTATTAGTTCTGGTTTAGGCACTTGGGCTTCAGGCCAGTTATTTTACATTAAGAAGGTTCGTGGTCTGCACTCTTGTGGGAGAAGAGGCTGGACTCTGCCCTTCTGAGCTGGGAATTTCTGGTTAAAGGTTTATAGTGCCTGAATATTTGAACTGTATCTTACTGAAATTGGTTCACCTTGTTTGCTCTAGCATAGACTAGATCCAGGCCTGCTGAATCTAGCTTTGTTTATATGCTTGTTGTTTGTTTGCTTGTTATTTCCTGGAAGCTAATTCCACCTAATACGCAACTTCTCAGCGCTTCTGTGGATCACTAGTGATATCTGCATTGCTTACTGTACTTATTTCCTTGTTTCACTTGAAAGAAAGTTACTGTTTGTCGTTTTGCATTTAGTTACTTGTAACACATTGCACTCAAGTTACCTGGCACTTGCTCACTAAAGCAATTATATAAGTCAGCACTAAAAATTAAAAGCACTACACCCTCACTCCCCACTGGCCCTTGTTTTCAATTAAGGAATTCCCAATATTATTCTAGCATGTCCAAAGGTCAGTTGTCAATCTTCTCTCGGTCCAGCTGGTGAATCTGGGAATCTTGAGGCAATGTTATAACTGCCTCATGTACACAGACAACCCTCTCCTCCTCCCACATAACACAAATACTTGCGAGAGATGCAGCTATTTAGCCAAACTGGAGGCTGAGCTCTCTCAACTCAGGACTGGCAAGACCAGACAGGAGGAGAAGGCAACTACACACACCACAAAACCAGCCTCACATAATGCTACCACTCCACTGAATCAAACACATAAACACACAAAGACATACTGGAGGCTCTGAGTAAAATTTACCTAAACAGCAGAGACCTCCAAAGCAGACACCCAAACAACTGCTACCTCAAGACACCCCACAAGCAACACATAAACCACAAAAGCAGTGTGCAAAGCAGTCACAGCCCTTAAGGCCAAATACAACACCAAACATACTTGTCATAGGTGACTCCATAGTCAGACACACTGGCGTCCCACTCACCAGGCTGAACAAGGAGAGGGTCACAGTAAGCTGCCTATCGGGCTAGAATCCGCCACATAGCACAAGCACTCGGGTCACTCCACGGCAAGTACAAATATGACACAGTCATTGTCCATGCTGGTGTGAACGACCTGAGATGTACCTCCCTGGACTACATGAAAGAGACATAGAGGAGCTCTCTGATTATGTAGCCCAGGCAGGTATGACCCTAACCCTGAGCAGTATCCTTCCTTCACCAAGAATGATGCCACAATATAGAGACAAGATGATCAGCTTTAACAATTGGCTTAATGTCTGGTGTCATTCAAAGGGATCCAGTGTCTGTCTGCCTGGGATGACATGCTTGACAAGCCACGCTGCCATGAGGGACGGCTTGCACCTGTCACCCTGGGATTCCAGATATTGGCTAAGGCTCTTGCCACCCCATAGTGCCTTTTTAGGCAAGGCTCAAATTCTAAACCTACCACCCTAGAAAACAAAAATGGGAAGAAACTGAGGGTAATGCTGCTCAATGCCAGAAGTCTAAATCTCAAAATGCACGCACTCGAGGCCCTTCTCAGTATGGAGAACATCGATGTCTGTGCTGTAACTGAAACCTGGTTCAAGGCTCCTGAGAGCACCCGGCACTATTAGGTTTTACCTCATATCATGCGTTCCAGCCCCAAAACCCGGACCACACCACAAAAGGAGGGGGTGTATCCATATTCATAAAGGATACCCACACCTCCAGGTTGGTGGCGACGCACGAAGCGTCGGAAACCATCCAGGTGCAACTAACCATAGGCAAAACTGCTCTACAAATTGTAGCATGCTACAGGCCACCCTGTCAAACTCAGGAACCCCACACAGCCTTCCTGAAGACACTGGAGGGTATAAATGTATCTCCAAACACCATCATTTTGGGTGACTTCAACTACCCGAATATAGACTGGGAACATTACTCAAGCCCTAACTTTCTAGCCCAACGGTTCCTGGAGTTCATAAATTCAAATGCCATGGAACAGCTAGTCACTGTTCCCACGAGAGGAGAAAATATACTAGATCTCATTGTCACAAACATGGGGACAAAATGCTCCACACCGGAAGTATATCCCTCATTGGTGAGATCTGATCATAAACTAATCTCACTGGAAATCCACATCCCGCCCCCACCCCAAACAAAAAAGACCATAGTGAAGAACTTCTCTAAAGCAAACTTCACACTACTCAAGACTGGTGTGGTATCCTTCAAGGCCCCTGAGCCAGTGGAAACCACAACCCAAGCTGCAGAAGCCCTTACAAATGCCTTCTATGAACACCTCCAGGACTGCATGGATCAGGCAATCCCAAATAAAACCAAGACTCTTTCCACAAAGGGCAAACATCCAGTCTGGTGGACCCCAGCCATAAACAAACTTTACAATAAGAGGAGAAAGCTATTACATGATAGAACAAAATCCATAAAAGGAAGTCACCCCTGATCATTATTAGTAAAAAATACGAGCACTCATAAAATCAACTAAGGCCAATTTTGAGAGAAAAATTGCCATGGATTCAAAGGACAATCATAAGGCCTTTTTCAGCTATGTTAGGAACCTGGGTGGAAACTCCCAGATATGCTCAGAATTAGTCCAAAATGATACAAAAATCACTGAACCCACAGACATTGCCAACATACTGGCAGACAGGTTCAGTGCAAACTTCACCCCCCTCCCCCCCCTAAAGGAGAGATAACTATCCCAGCCGAGTGTAGCCTCCCGGACATCTCAAATACGCAGGTGAAAGCTGCTCTTTCTAAAGCTAAAAACACAGCATCGATGGGACCGGATGGTGTCCCCGGCTGTGTGCTACATGAGCTAAATGAGGAATTAAACCCGCACATAAGGCAGCTGTTTAATCTCAGCCTTACCACAGGATACGTGCCCAAGGAGTGGCGTACGGCAACTGTTGTCCCACTCCACAAAGGCGGCGCCTCTACGGACCCTGGTAATTACCGCCCCATAAGCTTAACAAGTCTAGTCTGCAAAGCTATGGAGAGGATCATAATGAAGCTCATAAACAAAGATATAGGGGACTTGCAGACATTGGACCCAACCCAGTTTGGCTTTGTCAAGGGAAGATCATGCCTTGTGAACTTGGTCGACTTCTTCGAAACAGTCACCAAGGCCATTGATAAGGGAAAGGCAGTCCATACAGCCTACCTTGACCTTGCAAAGGCTTTCGACACAATACCCCACTCGGGTATTGTAGAAAAACTTACCAGCTTAAATGTAAACCCATATGTCACAAGATGGGTTGCAAACTGGCTTAAGGACAGAACCCACAGGGTTAGAGTTGCTGGCGCTGTGTCAGACTCCAAGCCGGTCACAAGTGGTGTCCCACAGGGCTCGGTCCTTGGCCCCTATTGTTTGGCATCTACTTCTCAAGTACAGGCCAACATGGGAGGACTTTGGCTGACAAAGTTTGCAGACGACTGCAAACTGGCCATAGTGGAAAGTGCATCGGACACAGATATCCTTCAGAAGGGACTCACGGAAACAGATAGCTGGTGCCAGAGCCATGGCCTGAAGTTAAACGCCAAAAATGTATAGTCATACCCTTCGGGAAAAACAAGGTAACCCCAAGCTACCATATAGGTGGCAATCCACTAAGCACAGAAGAGGTTATCAGGGACCTGGGGACCCAGGTTGACAGTGGCCTTTCTTTTGACACTCACATTGCTAAAGTGGTTAGAAAGACCTTCTACATTGCCCACCTGATCATGAAGGGTTTCACATCCAGATCTAGTGAGGTCATTGTTCCCTGTACTCTTCACTTATCAGACCAATGATCGAGTACAATGCCCCATTCGGGATGTATCTCACCCGACATCTGCAGCAATTGGAGAGACCCCAAAAGTTCCTCACCAAAAGGATAAAGGGACTCCAAAATCGGTCATATGCTGCCAGATTGAAGAAACTCCAGCTCTATTCAGTCGCATACCGTCTGCTCAGAGGTGACATGTGCCTGACATACAAGGCCATGTCCAACCCGAATTAATGGACATGCTCCACCTCAAAAAATCCAAATCCACCAAAACCACTAGAGCAAGCAACTTAAACCTTAGCACGGATATAAATAGGACGTGCTGGAGGGATAGATTTATCACTCAGAGACTCCCTATGCTGTGGAATAACATCCCGGTCCATGTGAGGCAGAGCACCTCGCTGACTCTGTTCAAGAGAAATCTAGACCTGTGGATGGGAGATCGTAGGTTTACCCCGGGAATCATCTCTGTGTCACTGCTGGACAGAGGCACAACAAACTAATGGGCACAGTATTTTTTCATATAAGGGTTGGCGTAAGCCACAAAAATTTGGGCTAGGCTTATAAATGCCTTAGGGCAGATAGCCTAGTATAAACCTATGAACCTATGAACCTATCTGTTCAACACCATCCTCATATGTGCCACTCACACACTAACCCTACATATACTGGGCCGCTACACAGTTTGGTCTGATGGCTGACTGTGGTATGGAACGTGTGTGTATGGCCCTACAACCATGTAAGCCAATACGGTAACATACAGTGGAGCAGCATGTAACATCAGATAGGAAGGGACCTATGACGATGACAACTACCACAGTCTGTACACAGGCCAAGACACATTTTAACAATACACATACTGTCAACATTCACCATGAGTACACAGACCTCAGTACTGTACAAACAACCACAGTATGTCCAGGTTATGTCATCAAATATAACCCCTACTGTAGATAACATGTGTAGCCGTCTGATATCTCACTGGCTTGCTATCAGATATGACGACACTAATTATGGTGCACAGCACATGTGCACCTCTTAATGCATCACATATGTACAAATGTTGACTAAATTGTGGCTGGAAGCACATACACAGGGCCAATAGTGACATGTTGCTGTGATAACATCACACATTTACTGTTGTAACAGGATTTGTTGCAACATATGTCCTGTGAGGGACAAGAAGCCAGTAACTGTCATGGCTTTCATGATCTACAGACGGCAATCCTCACACTACCTTCTGCAGTTCACAGATACATGTTCTGTGGGTAACATATGACAGCAAAGTCATCACACACTGCAAAGTCTGCAGATGGCCCTACAGATGGGGAGTCCTCATAAACATACAACTGACATGGCAGGTATTAATACATGTAGGACAGCCATATCTGCACACATCCTGTTAAACCAACATTACTCTGAATGAAGTATAGCAGCACTTACAGTCTGTAGTCAGGTCAGGCACATCCTCCTCCTGTGTGTTGGCCTGTTTCCACAGTGTATGTTGTCAGAGGTAAATCCCCACTCCATCTGAGATGCTGTTTGCCAAACAACAGAACAAGTTTCTTCTCACAGCAAACGAAAAGGACCAACACAATCATAATGTTCCTAGATATTGGAGGGTGTTTCCATGCAATTGGCTATGGGAATGTTACCACAGCTGTTCCACATGCAATCAGCTAGGGGAGGGCTGAAATTCATGCAGAGATCATCAGCTGATCATGAGCATTACCTAAAATACACATGCTGCTGCTTAAGAATTCACCAGTGAGGGAGTGAGAAAGGCAGACAGAGGCATTGACAAGTCAGGGAGGGGTGGGAGAGTAAAATCTAAGCATGCTTGTGTCACACTCCTACCAGCACAGGGTACCAAACCCCTGATGACTATATAGTGCTATCACAGTCCTATGCAGTTGTTGGATGCGCCACATATGTTACCTGTTGTAGAGTCTGCAGAACATATATGTGATGGTGAGTGACATCTGCTACAGGGATGTGGTAGCTATATGGTATGTGATGTACATGTGTCTGTCCGCTTGAACAGGTGCCAGCGTCAACACAGCCACACTCTCACAGGGATGCACACACAATGACACACTTGCCAGGGCCAGGGATACAGCTCATCACTAGTTAAATTGTCACAACACGTTACTGTGCAGGTATCACATGCACCGCACAGGTCATACAGAGGTTATATGAGCAAAGGATATGGGGAGGTGTCTGACATCAAACAGCATGCTTCATTATGCCACTAGGGGTTGTAGTGAGTGTGGATGTGATCATACACATCATACAGCACACACAAACACACAGGGTGCCAGTACTGACATGCATGGGTGCATTTATGCACAGGTATGTGGTGGGCGAGTGTGCCGGATGGCTATACAAGGCTAGGTGATGGGTATACCTTGGCATCAGGCCACATGACAATGGTCTGCATTGTGGCTCAGGCCTGTGGTTTCTGCAGTTGCCTACACAGGTGGTTACTGTATCCACCATCCAGTCTCCTGGGTGGCTATTGTATGTGGCCAATCCTGTGCATTGCTTGCCATGTATGTGTTCCCTAGTCCATGACATGGACAGTGTCTGGGATGTGCACACCCCCCACATGCATGTACAATGACATGTTGAACTGTACCTGGGCTATTGGGCCCATGCTGTGTACACAGGTTATCATCAGATGTGCCAGTCTTGGCCACCTGTGGCAGGAACTGGTAATGGATAGCAGGTTAACCCTGCACCTACATTGATAGCGTGCTAATGGCATTCCCTGGCATCAGTGGAATCTGTCCATACAGGGCATGTTTTCAGGCATGGTATGTCCTTTGTGGGTCACATGTGATAGCACCATAGGTTTTGCATTTGTCCAGTGGGGAACATGGGGAAGGTGCACTGTCTGCATGTCTGTGCCTATTGGACATATGGACAGGGTGCCATGTCCTCTGTAGGCCACAGCAATCACTCCATGGTTACTATCAGTCACCAATATGCAGTGTACTACACACATATTGGCTGTTGTCTCAGCATGTGTGTGTTTGTGTGTGTGTGTATGTGACATGGGTTCAGAATATGCTCTGGGTAATACTGGAGTTGTTAACTGTGATTGCCTGGCAGTGATATGGGTTTGGTGTTGCACCCCAGCCTCTCAGCTATTTCACATCTGTTATCCCTGTACAGTGGACATTGTGATATAGAGCCACCATAAAAGACATTTACAAAACCCACCCCACATTGAGCCCAGGTGTAACACAGGATACAAGTTACAAGATACAGCCTTGCCAAAGTAGAGCATACAAATTGCGTGGGGTGTGACTACCCCAAAAAGCCTTGCTCTCCACACAGACAGGGTCAGACAGACACACATACACACGCCATCTCTGGGAGTAGAACAGCTATCTACTTAATTTCTCACACTAGAGCAGTACGCAGTTTCAGGGCTCACTACGGAGATTACTTTACTGTAGCTTCCCAGAGGTATATTTCTAGGTGGATGACATCAGCAGCCTTACCAAGATGAGCATTTGAATTGCAGGAAGTGTGACTACCCTAAAAAGCATTGCGCTCTACATTGGCAGAGTCAGATGGACACAGACACACTTGCTATATATGGGAGTAGAACATCTACCTACCTAATTTATCACACTACAGCAGTACACAGTTACTGGGTGTGCTATGGAGATTACTCGGCTATAGCTTCCCAGAGGTGTATTACTAGGTGGATGACATCAGCAGCCTTGCCAAAGATGAGCATTTAAATTGTAGGGAGTGTGACTACCCTAAAAAGCATTGCTCCTTACACAAACAGACGGACACACACACAAACACACACAGTTGCCATGTCTGGGAATTGAACTCCTACCTAACTATTTTATCACACTACAGTTGTATGCAGTTACAGGATGTTCTATGGAGTTTTGTGGGCTACAGCTTCCCAGAGATGTATTACTAGGTGGATGACATCAGCAGCCTTACCAAAGTAGAACATTTCAATTGTAGGGAGTGTGACCACCCTAAAAAGCATTGCTCTCTACACAGACAGACACACACCACAAACACACATACACACACACACACACACACACACACACATGCACACAGTTAACAAGGCTGGGGTTAGAACTCCTACCTAACTAGTTTATTGTACTACTGCAGCATGCAGTTATGGGATGCACCACAGAGATTTCTGGGATACAACTCTCCCAAAAGTGTATTTCGCAGTAGATGACCTCAGCAGGCTTGTCATAGTGGGGTTATGGGGAGGGCAGTGTGTGTGCATGAGCCATAACCCATTCATCTAGGGGTTGACATGCCACATGCGGGCACAACCTGGTTCATATTCCACAGGTACGGGTATACAGCTGCTAGAAGACTACTTCCTTGAACAGTCATCTTGCACAGCTGGCACGTGCGCCACATAAGCTGTAATGCTGACAGATACTGGTGGGTAGTATCTGCAGTGTGTGACATCAGACTCTCATGTGGTTGTGGCCCTTTGGCTGTTTGCTGTGTGGGATAGCCATGGATGGCTCCATGTCACAGTTACCCTCTTCCACAGATCTATGTATGTCTACCATTGGCTTATTATAGTGTGTTGTCCTTACATATCTGCCTGTATTCCTATCCACTGTGCATGCAAAGCATGTGTGGTGCATGCTGAGGAGTGTCTGCACTAACATCTGCAGCTGCCAGATATGTCTGGTCCACTGGTGCTTGCAGACATGGCCTTCATATGTTTAAGTGTATGAGCATGTCCAGTATGACCTTTCAGTATGTGTGTGTGGGCATGCCCAGTTTGGTCATCTGTATTGGATGTGTGGATCGAGTCCATGTAGTTTGTACTGCAGTGCTGCCCTTTATGTTGTACACCTACAGGTAGCATGATGTCTCTGCAGGGTACCCGTCGGTCATTTGGCATGGACTGTTACTACATTTCTGCAAAGGATGGAGGCACATCTGACTATTTCTACATTTCTACACAGGATTGGGGGGGCACACCTGACTGTTACTACATTTCTACGTAGAGGGGGAGGACACACATGACTATTTATTCGTTTCCACACAGGATGGGGGGGCACACCTGACTGTTACTACATTTCTATGTAGGGGGGCACACCTGCCTATTTCTTCGTTTCTACACAGGATTGGGGGTGAAGCACACCTGACTGTTACTATATTTCTACATAGGATGGAGGGCACAGTTGACTATTTCTACATTTCTACACAGAATTGGGGGGGGGGGCACACCTGACTGTTACTATATTTCTGCATAGGATGGGGAGGCACACCTGACTATTTCTACATGTCTACACAGGATTGGGGGGGCACAGCTGACTGTTACTACATTTCTACATAGGATGGGGGGCACACATGACTATTTCTTCATTTCTACACAGGATTGGGGAGGCACACCTGACTGTTACTACATTTCTACATGGGGACACACCTGACTATTTCTTCATTTCTACACAGGATTGGGGGTGGGGCACACCTGACTGTTACTATATTTTTACATAGGATGGGGAGCACACCTGACTATTTCTACATTTCTACACAGGATTGGGGGGCACACCTGACTTTTACTATATTTTTACATAGGATGGGGGGCACACCTGACTATTTCTACATGTCTACACAGGAATGGGGGGCACACCTGACACATGTACACATTTGCTAGGACTGTACTGGTATGCCGGGTACTCCATGTCAGTCTGTAGTCTTGCCTATTGTGCTGGCTAGAGGCATACCAGTGTATTACACATCTTAGCTTTTAATTACCTACAGATTAGTTTCTGACTTTCTACCCTTCAGAACTGACATCCCACTGCCTGACCTGCTGTAGTCTGTCTGTGTAAGCCTGGGGGGGGGGGGTTGTTACCAAAGGGCTTCATTCAGAGGCCATAGCACAGCCTTTGTTTATGTTTGTCCATACCTGTCCTGCTGGCTGTGACTGTTGTTGGGTATGTGACCCCCCCAGACTGGCATGTGTGAATCACTTACCTTGTGGGTGTCCCAGTATTGATGGTGGTGCTGCAGGGCTGTCTATGTCGGATGCACATAGTACACTCCCTACAAATGGTCAGGCACAGGTAGTGTAATGTATGGCATCCCTTCTACTGTATGTGAGAGTCAGAGAGAGGTGTTATTCCCTGGGTCCCTCCTGTGTCAGTGTATGTGCTATGCATTGCCTCTTTACAAAGGCTAGGGCATACTGGGCATGCCTCCTTCTGCCTACTTTGGCAGGATCAGGTTGTTCCTCTTCCGAGTCAGTCTGTGTCTGTGCATGCCTTGGCAATGCTGGGGGGCTGTGTGGCCCTGCCCTGTACTGTTCCTGCTGCAGTTGTTTCTGCAGGATCATATTGTGTAGCATGGCACAAACAAGGACAATTTGGGTACATGTAGCTGGTGAGTACTGCAAGGCTCCACTGGATGTGTCCAGGCACTGGAACCATGCCTTGAGCATCCCAAACACACACTCTACTATAATTCTGGTCTGTGCGTGTGCCTCATTATGGAGTTCTTGTTCGGATGTGTGTGCATTTCTGATGGATGTCATCAGCCATGGCTCCAGTGCATATCCAACATCCCCCACTAGGTGACCGTGAGGGATGTCCCCATTGGTAAATCTCTGGTACAGCTGCATCAGATGCCAGATGTGGAAATCTTGATAGCTTCCAGGGAAGCCAGCATATACATTCATTATTATGCCCTGGGCATTGCACACAACCTGGCAGTTGATGGAGGGGAAGCCCTTGCGGTTGATGTACACCCTACCCTGCTCACCGGGTGGTGCTTTGATGCCTATGTGCATGCAGTCTATTGCATCCACTACATCAGGGTATTCTGCTATTTGGTGGAACAGTTGCATATTGCTGGCCAATGCCTCATGGGTGTTGGGGAAATATATATGCTCACCGACATGTGCTGGCATGGCATCCAGAACTGTTGGAGTACCCTGGATGCTGATGCCTGTGAGATCCCCATCATATCCCCAGATTTCCTTTGGAAGGTACCTGTAGCTAGTATTCTTAGGCCTACACATACCTTGGTATGCACTGGGATGGGTTCCCCTCTGTTAGTTCTGTGTATGAGGTGTGGCCGGCACAGCTCAACAATTTGCTGTAGGAGGTCACTGTCCACTCTATAGTGCTCCAGTATCTCCAGCTCATGTAGCACCTGGTAGGTTAACCTGGGTCTGTACACTCTTCTCTGTCTCCTCACTGTGGGTTGGTCAACAGCATTCACATCCTCACAACCCTCTGCTTCTTCCACAAGTTGTATGATAGCTATTGCAGCCCCTATCATTTTGCTGTTGTGAGTGTTAAAAGTTCCTTGCTTGTTTACACTGGTGCTATAGAGTGTGGGAAAAACCAGAGGGGAAAGTGTTTGCTTAGTTTATAGTAGTGTTCTGGGCTGGGCTGTTCTACTGTCTGTGTAATTGGCTGAATCTGATACATTTCACCTGCCAGCTAAGCTAGTTCTCCTTGATTACCTTCCTACTGCTGTTTTCCCTTCCCATTGCCTTCCTGTTTAAGGCCATGTGTGTGCCGCGCAAACAGAGTACTCGGTTGTGCACAATACTGCTATTTCCTGGTTTAACCTCTTTTTTCTTCCTGTAAAACCCGGTGAGTGACACGCCCACCCACTTAGGCTTTGTAAAGAGTGCTATGCAGGTTTAGACACACCCCCTAACTTTGCTGTGCTAAGCTAGGAGCAAACCCAAGCCACAGGGCTCCAGTCCACTTTCGGTATGCCTGACACACACCCCTATGATGTCAGCTAACTCTTAGGCTTGCACCAAGCTATTCCTTCTCTTACACTGTTGGGACCTGACTAGCATGCTGGGGAAAACTGGGATTCACTATTATTCCCCTCATTCGCATAGAATTGCCTACTAATGCATAGTTACATGTCTCACACTGAACCTCCCCCCTTAGCAACCAATACTCACTGGCCATGTTACGTCTTCTGCCTGCCATTGACTTGCATGGCAGAATAATGATTTTAGTTAGACTGCTTATTTTAGGTTTATTTTATAATTTTCACCCGATCCCTTTTGCACGCCACTGCCCTACTCTTAAACAGCCGAGATCGGCTAAAAAAATTTAAACTTGATTTTTGTATTTTTTTTATGTTTGCAATGCCAATGGCCTTATACTTGGCCATTGGCATATTTACTATGTGATATTCAGCTATTATTTGGGGCTGTCATAGCTCCGTTGTGGATTTTGCAGAAATATACTCGGTTACTAACCAAATACATTTCTGCAGTTAGCCCTAGTCTTGCATGGACTGTTGCAAGCTTCCTGGATTACAATATCACCTTATTTGCATGGATTTCACCTGCAAATGGGGTGATTTGCATACCAGGGCTTAGTCCATGCATGATTAGTGCAGGAGTGCTCGTGCACACCCCTGCAGGCTGTTTCTGGATCGCACGGCGGACATATTGCCTGCTTGAGCTTCTGCACCAATCTTGCACTCTGTGCAAGCTTTTGAGAATCCAGGGGAAGGTCTGCCTTCCCATCTAGTTTGCTAATGTACTCCCATCTAGATAGTGTTCAGGCACTGCATATTTGGCATGATATATTTTTTCTTCTGATGAAAATTACCTTATGACCTCATGAGTATGCCATGCATTAATGAATTCTTTACAGATATTGACATTATAATCTATTTAAGCAGCCTATTTCAAAGATATGCAACCTGTTCCATTGAAAAATATTTCATTTTACCCCTACTGAAATACTTACTTTATATCATCAGGTTGTCATTATATTCCCTGGCACCCCCCCCCCCCCTTTATTTTTTGCCAGGTCATACCTAGTGGATTGCTTTGATCTCCTTTGATACTTTAACATTTGTCTTATATCTCTTTATTTTTTGTCATGCCTTGCACATTGTATATTTTTATTTCTTTTTATCTCTGTTCATAATGGATCTCATAAAGACTGGTTATGTCCACTGTAAAATGTTTATATCCAGTTTATGTCACTGTAGCAATGGGGTCTCCCAAACTGCTTAGATTACAGAACAGGATTTGTAATTAAATTATATCATAATAAAGCCAGGTATATATGTTTATTTAAATTGTTTCTACCCATTTTACTATCCTGGTCACTGGGAACATGCTTGAACTTATTTTATTTTTTGTTTTAAATACCAAACGTCATGACTATAAAAAAAACAGTACATAATGTGCTATATGCTGTCCAGCTTAAGTTATAGTCATACATTGGAATGAAATTAGGTTCACCAGTACAAAAGCATATGCTACTGTGTCCAGTAAAGGCATTGTAAATCTGTTTGTTTGCTTGTTGTTTACTAAGGACAGATTCAAAATAATAAGAGTGATGAAAAGTAAGCCATAGCCAATCCTGTAAATTAAGAGATTAATTTTGCTGCCTTAAAGCTGATTTAAAGGTGAAAGTGTCATGAAAATGTTTTCATCTGCAAGGAGACGGTCTTCCAAATATGTGTCAGCTTGGCTTGAGTGTCTGTGAAGTGTAATACTAAGTTTGCCCTACCACGTACTGAACCTTATTAAATTTACATTCCTGCATAGGTAGGATCCCTCATTACTTCTCAATGAGCTTGCTGTTTCACATCCTGCAGTAGCACTGACCTCAAGTCACCTGAGTAGTAATTTGCAATCATTGACCATTTACTGGTTCTCTTCAAAGGTCTTCAATTAAAAAGTTAATAAAGTAATTCCAAAGATGCTGGTAAGTGAGTATTCTTTTATGACAAATAACTGTTTTCCATTTAACCTGTCTTTACTCACTCTTCTATTAAAATGGAAACCATGGATTCTGAAAAGAAATGTAACAGAAAGAATAAACTCTGCAAAACTGAATCCACAAAGGAAGCATCCAAAGACCAGAAGGTGCCAATACTAATTCACAGGGGTGTAATAACATTTACATTTATAAGCAGTCATTTTTAAATGTATTGAAACTTCTGTCAGTGAGCTTGCTGCTGATGCTTAAAGAAGAAAACCTTAGCAGTGCCTTCTTTAATGACCTCATCGTCATTGGTGTCTGCTTTAGTCATGTTAGATCTTATGACTTTAATGCCATTATAGTTGAGCACTTCAGCAGTGTTAAACAAACCTAAGCTTATCAGAACATGATCTCATTAGCTGCTGTCTTATTGTATCTTTACTCTGACTATTAGAACTTTACAAGAGATTATTTAAATTTAGTAAAAAAAAAAAAAACTACATTGAAACAATAAGAACATGTGATAGTACTTTTTGGACCAGTATCAGTCTGTGACTAAACCATGATGACCAGGACTTTTGTATGCAGCTATAAAGGTTCAACTGAATGAGAAGAAAGAAAAAAAAAACAACTTTCCCAATCACACTTAGTGAGAAGAAAGGCTTTTATGTGATGCAAATACATTTACCTTCCTTTTAGCATTCCATCAAGGACAATTCTTGGTGTCAGCCTTCGGATTCTACAAGAAGATATTTTCATTAGAAAAACATTAAATGTTATGAGAGAGTTTCTTATTTGTCCAGTAGAGAATATAAAATACATAGAGAAGACAAATAAAGATGCAAAGAGGACAAGGGTTTATGATCAATCAGTGCCCAAATTCACTCTCTCCATATCACAGTGGTTGACAGAATGTATGTTGCCTTTCAAAAAAAAAAAGATTTATATGATATTCCTAATTCAGACCTTACAGTTACTTCTCTAAGTGAGCTTTCTCTTTTGCATCTTTATCCATCAGTAAGGCATTCAGGTTACTAGCGACATAATGTAAATAGTTAATGCATGTCTATTAATTTAGCTTTTGCTGCACTGAACTACTTGTTATTCATTTTCTTATCAATTTTCCATTTTAGGCCAGATTTAGAAAATAATGTAATCTATTTCATCTATGTTACTGGCAGAGCAGAGAAGTTGGATTCTACATCAGACAAAACAGGAGTGCATGCAGTAAGAAGTCCATGTGACACTGTGGATGCTTCAGCAAGAGTTGTTATGTCACAGTAGTTCTGAATAAAACAACTTAGCATAGAATAGAGTCCTAAAATAAAGATACTGTATCTAAATTACTGACTACACTAGCAAAATGAGAATTCTTGTCTGATCGGCCCGCAGATTATAATATTATTGAGTTACAAAGTATAAGTAAAACAATGCTCACATTTTAAGAATGGTATGTACCTCTTATTCCTCAATATAAAATATATTACTTTGCAAATAATGACTATTTTTCAGGAAGGAAAGTGTTATACTTCACCTTTATCACTTAAGACAATATAAAGACACACGTCAATTTCAGATCAGATTTAAGAGGGAAGAGCGAATGCAGTCAGAAATCTTCAGTGACCATTTACTTTTTTTTCTTTTTTTTCTTATTTCCCTTCTCTAGTACCCATTTGAAGCAAGTTTAGAATCATTTTTCTCCATTGTAGGCAATAACCACAAACAAATGGATATTGAGGATAATTCACAAGACTGTGCAATAAAATTTGTTCAGAAGCGTCAAATGCAGTCTATTCTAAAAACACCCTAATATCAAGTACAGCAAAACTGAAAACTGATGAATCACCTCTTTTAAACGAGATTAATAGAAATAATACTTTTCAGTCAAAAATGTCAAGGTTTTAATCCCAGGCAATTTCTATTGCAAGAAAAGTGTAATACTTCAAGACTATTTCTAGACTTACTTAGTCTGAACAAGTTCAGTCAGAATGTGGACTGAGAATATTAAGTATCTTCAAAGAATAGTACTCTAACATTGCTATCCTATAAAGAGTAAGTGGTTAGCTTTATACTCCAGTGAGACCCAGACATAGAAAACACCCAAAATCCAAATAGCTCCCTATAACTTACAATTCTTTTCTATGCCATTTACATTAAGCAAAGATGCAAGAAGCTTTTCCAGATGTTCAGTTCCAGTGTTTACACAACTCAGAAGGAAAGGCATGACTATCTTCCCTTATGGAGATGATAGCTTAATTGTAGCAGGTATAAGGGAACTGATATATCTCTTGAAACAGATGGTTACATTATTCCATATTTTAGAATAATAAAAAATGCATAAAGTCTTCACTGACCTTACAATATCAGTAATACTTTTAGGTGCAACTATAGTCAGTGTTGGTAAAAAAATATTCCTACGCAGCACAAATAGAAATTAAGACAATCTTGAGAGATTTCTCTTAAGAACATGTTATTTCAGCAAGATAGTTTTGGAGAGAGCCATGATGCATGTGGCTTGCATTCTCATATTACTGATGCAATATTTCGTATGAAACAGACACAAATTGCATCTCAGAAGCCATTGGGTATAATAATTCCATTTGTTCAATAAATAAAGAAGAAATTCCAGTAGTGTATAGTGTCAAACTTAACCATTGAAGTGACTTTACTATCACCATCACAAGTGTAATATTTAAAAAATAGCCCATTTCAACAACTAATGCAGGTAGTGTGAGTGGGCTCTGTAAAGCAGTGTACTGGGCTCCAAAGGTCTTACAGGATATTTTTAGCCAGAACATCTTCATATCAATGCAGAACACATTACTGTAGTGTAGTACATAAGCCAACAAGGAGATATTAATCTCACTCACATTCTGCAAAGAAATGGCATGGTTTTAAACAACCTTAAACTTGTATTCCAAGTTTGGAAAAAAAACATGAAGTAGATTCCTTTAACAAGACGTTGATAAACCGAAGTGGTATCCATTATTTTTTCATATTATACCAATGTGGGGTGTCTCAGAAATGGACCTGTTTGTCATATATCATGAAAGTCAAGTCACTTCTTTTGTTTGTTTTGCTTGTGTATGGTTCAGAAAACACTTATATAGTTACTTTTTCCTTTCATTGGGCTCATATCTTAACATATGTCTTCTCTCTCGTTTCTATGATCCAAACCAAAGCAAGGCAAGTGAATTCTTAAGAGCTCCCTCTTGGTCTGACCGTCACAGGTTCATAGGTTCATAGATTAGTACTAAGCTAACTGCCCTTGCGAGCCATTTTAAGCCTAGCCAATTATCCCTTGTGAGACTCAAACCCTGCACCTTGTGTTTGTAAGGCAAACACCTTAACCATTTGCCCAACCACCCTCCCATCATAGAATTTTCTGCTAGAAATGAATGCCTTCCACCACCATCATTACCTCTACATAGCGCCTTACTGACTCAATAAGAAGGCAAGGGACACACTTCAGTCTGAAACCACTAATCCTATTATCTTATAGGAAAGAAGTTTAATTGCTAATAGCAGTTCCTTCTCTGTTCAGTTATAAGTAATTAAAAATGGCCTAACACAGTTAAATCTTATATTCTGAAGTAGAAAATATGTGTTACTTTGGAGTATGGTTGATGGTCTGGATCCTGTCAATCTCTAATTCAAAGGTTATTAGATCATTAATCTAAATAATTATAGATACATACCCAAACTTTGGTTCTCAGTCCTCTCCAAATGCTACTGACCCAATTGTGCAAGGCAAGTCTCTCTCCTTACCATATTATGCAGTACAGATACTGACACTGAAATGTAATTGCATGAACGTTCACAGAATTTGGAATAAATCTGATGAGTAAGAAGAATGTTTCAGTCTATATCAAACAAATGTAATAGTGTCCACTGTGGCCTGAGGTCTCAATAAATGAGCATCTTTACTCAGGTAGACCTGTGCCCATAATGGAGCAAATGGGTATAACATCAACTCTTCCCTGTCTAGAATGCAACTTTGCCTTCATAGAAATAAACAGGTTTAAATATAACTTTTTTATATATTATATCCTAACAACACATGGACTTACTAGCAGATAGCATTGCAAAGATTGCTGGCATTTTGTGTGCTGAAACAACTGACCCGTGCTTGCAAATTGTGACTCATTTCCAAGTCTCCCTTTTCAAAATATTATAATTTATCAAGGATTATTTTATTTATTTATTGCAATCTGTTAACCAGGCAGGTGGGCTGCGCTACTGATCCTTTTTACCAAGACATATTCATAAGCTGAGTAACAGAAGAAAAAGTTGTAATATCTTTCCAAGGCAAAGACAGAAAAATAAAGAAGGTAGTCATCAGATATCCCTCATAAGGAATACCAGCAATATATTACAAGTCTACAAGACATCAAAGGCAGATGGAAGGAGTACTTCCATCAACTTCTGAATGAAGAAAACTCTACAGAAGCTTTACTGCCCCAGATACAGTGTACAGTGAAAGAAGAAGAAAAGACAACCCTAGAAGAATTAAGAAGAGCACTAAGGAATATTAAGTCAAGGAAAACAGCAGGCTCAGATGAGGTCATAGCAGATATGATCAACATGTTGGGTGATTCAGGGGAGAAATAGCTCCAGGGGCTACTCTTATCAGTATGGGGAGAAAAGGAATATCCCATGTCACTGGAGAATAAGCACTACAGTACCAGTGTACAAGAACTAAGGGACATTTACAACTGTGGGCAATACAGATGTATCAAATTCCTGTCATACTACATAAAATTGCTAGAGAAAGTGACTGATAAATGAGTATATATAGTAGTGGGAGATGAGCAGTTTGGATTCAGATCAGGAGTCAACACAACTGACCCAATGTATACAGTGAGACAGATATTTGAGAATTTTATTATTTATTTTTATTTTACATTTGTTAATCGGGCTAGTCTAACTGGATACATGTCCATTTTCAGTAGAGGCCCGGGGAGTTAAGCTCCAAGTTAGGACAATAAAATTAATACAATAAAGTATAAGGATACATGAGCAAATATAAAGTATTAACAGTATGCGTAAACAGGTTATCACAGTAAAACGTACAGTGCATGATACAAGAATAAATAAAGGGATGTAAATACAATCAGAGTAGTCAAAGAAAATAAGTAACATAGTTTAAAAAGGAAAATAGAGTTGCTTAATGAGTAGATGGGTTAGGCAGAGTAGAGTATATAGAGACACTTTAACTAGTCAGGTTTAGAGCATTGACATAACCAGTGTGTTTTCAGGAACACTTTCAATTTGTTTTTGAAAGAGGATAATGAGGAAAGTATGGAGAGTTCATTTGGAAGGAGGTTCCAGGCCTTCCCAACTATATTAGAGAAAAGGGAGTTGCCAGCTTTGTTATATGTTTTAGTGGTATGTACTAGAAGTTTCTGAGAAGACCTTAAGGATTTTAGGTTTTTATAGGGGGTGATTATTGTCGAAAGAATAGGTGTTTTGAAGGTTTGTAAAGAGTGTTATGGGCTATAGTTAGCTGATGGAATGTAATTAGATTTTGAAATTCAAGCCAACCTAGCTGTTTTAAATTAAGGCAGTGATGGGTTCTGAAAGGATTACCAGTTGCAAATCTAGCTATATTGTTGTAGGACATTTCCAATTTGTTGAGATTATTTTTTGAAAGGTTAGTAAAAATGGGTGACGCATAAAGTAGAGAAGCTATTAGATGAGTGTGTGCTATTGTGGTTCGAGCTGAAGGTAGGACAAAGGATTTACTCTTATAAAGAGAGCCTAGCTTTTTATTGACTGTTTTTATAGTATTGTTAATATGGATGTCAAAGTTCAGATTATTGTCAATGGTGACTCCTAATAGTTTTGTGGATGGGTCTGGAGATATAATGGTATTATTGATAGAGTTTATTGAGAAATCCAGTGGAGGGGAATTCTTGGTAGGAGAGAAGAGGAGGAGTTTAGTCTTTTTGGGGTTTATGAGAAGGCATCTATGTGTGAACCATTGCTCAACTGTATTAAATACTTGTTGGGTCAGATAGAGTAGTTCAGAAGAGGAAGGGGCTGAGCATATCAGTGTAGAGCCATCTGCACATTGTATGCATGTAGCTTGGGGGATGGCAAGGTGAAGATCGTTGATGAATATGGAAAAAAGTAGAGGTCCAAGGATGGAACCCTGGGGGACTCCGAGGTTGACAGGGAGATGAATAGATAGAGACTTGTGCCATAGTACGGCCTGTTGTCTTCTATCCAGGTAGGACTGGAACCACTTAATAGAGGATGTATCTAGTGACAGGGACTTTAGTATTGTGATGAGAATTTGGTGATTTACCATGTCAAATGCTTTAGACAGGTCAATGAAAAGGGCAGAAGAGAGTTTGTTAAGATTGTGGTTATTGTTAATACAGTCTGTGAAGGAAAGAAGGGCAGTTGTAGTGCTATGTGAGGGTCTAAAAACATGTTGACAATTGGCTAGTAGGTTATTATGCATTACATGATCAAGTAATTGTTTGTGGATGTATTTTTCCATGATCTTTGCCAGAGGTGAGAGAAGGGCAATAGGGTGGTAGTTGGAGAGGTCTGTGGATTGTCCTCCTTTGTGGAGAGGGATTATATGGGATATTTTCCATAAACTGGGAATAAAACTTTCAGTAATAGTCCTACTGATTAGGATAGAAATTTGATAGACAATAGCTTTGGCTAAGTGTTGTAAGAATTCAGCAGGTAGTTGGTCTCCTGAGGGGGAGCAGGGTTTTAGTTTCTGTAGCAGGGTTAGAATATATGGTGTTGGGACAGGTTGTAAATGAAAAGTAGGGGTTTGGTTGTTTGGAAGGTAGAGTGAAGTTGTTAGGAGATATCTGACTGGCTAATGTTTGTATAGCATCTGTAAAAAAGTTGTTAAAGTCATTGGCTATGTTCATTGGTGTTTTGTGTTCTGAATTTAGAGGGTTTTGAGTAGTGGATTGTCCTGGGTGGAGTAGTTGGTTAATACTAGGCCAACATTTCTGTGGTTTATTTGTATGGGCTTGTTGGGATTTGAGGTAGTAGTTTTTTTGTCAGTTATTATAGCTTTCTTAGTTTCATTTCTTAGTTGTCTAAATGTTTGTTGGTCTATAGGGTTTTTTGTTTTTCTCCATTTTGCCCAATGTTTGTTTCTTACATTGATTCTATGTTTGGTTTCCTTAGTAAGCCAAGGAGCGTGTTTGGATTTAGTTCTAGCTAGTCTGGTTTGGGGCATGATGGTTGAGGATGGCAAGGAAGTTGGAGTTAAAGTAACTTACAGCTTCCTCTAGAGATAGATTTTTAGGGGTGACCAGTTGCATGCTCTTAGTTCCAACTGGAGAATTTCTGGGTTAAAGTACTTTTTAGACCTTATGTTTTTAATTGATGTTGTGGAGGGTAAATTGATTCTATGTCTGATGATATAGGTAAGAGTGTGGTCACTTAAGTCATCAGGGAGGGTTCCTGAGTCATAGTTGTGAGGATGATGGTTAATGAGGATCCAGTCTAATAAGGTTGATTTCCTGTTAGATTTATTTATCCTGGTAGGGGAGGTGATGGTTTGGGAATATCCATAAAGGTTAATATGGTTTGAGGGGAGGCTGCTGCAGAAGCAGGTCCAGTCAATATTTGTATCACCTAGAATAATGGTTTCTTGGGGTAGGTTTTGGGAAAGCCAGCATAGTATATTTTCCATGGTAGCTATGTTATTTCCTGGAGGTAGATATATGCAAATGACATAGATGGATTTGGAATTGTTAAGAAGAAGTTTGGACATTCGAATTTCAGCATTAGAGTCTATAGGTGGTTTGCAGTTATGAGTAGTTAATTGTAAGCTAGGTTTATATAGGATAGCTACCCCTCCACCTTTCTTGGATGTATGGTCTAGTCTCAGGATATTATAACCAGGTGGGATGATTTGATTATCTTTGGTTGAGGGTTTTAGCCAGGTTTCTGTTAAGCAGCGAATATCAAAGGAATATATTTCAGTTAGAGCTTGGAGTTGAGTTACTTTGTTATTTATACTGCGTATATTAAGATGAGCAATTAAAAGTGAGTTAGATGGTCTAGAAAGGGCTTGAGTAGGTGATTCTTTGGGGTTGAGGAGAGAGATGGGAGTTGTTGGGGGGCCTGGGTTAGGGTGAATATCACCATCCTTTAAAAAGAGTAGTAGGCTTAGATAGTATAGGGTTTTGAACCTACTGTATAGAGATAGACATTTTTTGGCAGTTCAATTGTTAAACTTTGTATGTAGAGTTCTATGATATTTTGGAAGTGTGTAATTAGATGAGGATGTAATATTAGCATGACTAAGAAGTACAGGTGTGTATGGAGAGGGGGTTACTTTTTTGGATAGTTTAGGTTTGGGTCTAGTGGATTCTCAATTGAGGTGATAAGATGTGTAAGGATTAAAGGAGGTAGTAGTGAGGGTGACTAGGAATGTGATATAGAATGGGATGGGTAGAGTTTTCATTATAAGGATAGATATCTGTACTTTCTTGGTAGATGAATAGTAATATATTAGGTGGAGATGAGAGAGTGATTAGGGTAAGATGTGATAGGAGGAGAGTAATAAGAGGGTAAAAGTTAGAGGAGAGAGGTAATAGGGGCGTTATTAGGATAGAAAGAAATAGAGGAGAGTTAAGAAGAGAATAAGTGATATCACAGGGGATTATTAGAGAGTACAGGTGAGAGAAAAGAGGTGTGGTTAGAAGGTAATGGAAAGAGGAAGGGATGTGCTTAAAGAGTCACAGGAACAGGAAGAGTTGTGGTTTAGGAAGTATAAAGGTAGGACCCCTGGGGGTGGGTGGGAATTGGGGGTAGGGTGAGGAGCGGAGTGAGCCCGCAGGGCAAATGGAGCTGGTAGCAACAGAATACAGAAACAGTTAATGAAAAATCAATCAGCTAGGCTAGTTCTAGTGATAGAAAGGAAAAGAAATAGGGCCTAGAAAGTATCAGTAGACTATATATGTGCAGGGTAGGAAGGAAGGGAAGAGAAATGGAGAGAGGATGGAGGAGGTGTGAGTGGACAGTAAAATAGAATTAATTAGGAAGAGAGACAGCTAATAGCATGTCAGAGAGTACTGGATATAAGAAATGGGGTAAGAGGGTGATTTAAGAGAAAAGTGGGTAAGAGAAGAGAAAGTCTGGAATTAGGGTGCCACCTAGTGGGCAAGTCTAGTATAGCTAGTTAGATTGTGAGGTATTAACAATGGAAGATTAGAGATTAGAAAATGGGAATGAGAAGGAAAAAAGGGGGTCTATTCAGGTGGGAAGGAAGAGATTAGTGAAAGGTTATGTAGAAGGGGAAAGCACTGGCTGCTGGCTGTCCTAGCTCAGGCCTGGGTATGACATGTAAAAATTGGTGCAGGCACTAGAGAGTCTTTTATTTTGGATTTATTCAGCAGACATACTTTTCTGTTTTCCTTGAGAAGGGATTGTATAAGTATTAAGCAGTGAGGTGACCCGCCAATATTTGGAGAGGGTTCCTAGCTTTCTGCTGACTAGCACTAGAAGCCTGGGAAGAGTAGAGTATCTTTAGGAGACAAGAGAGATAAGATAGAGGATAAGACACAATAGATTATACAACAGAATAGAGCTTCTCAACATAGCAATAATCAAACCTTGACACAATTCTTGCAGTATCCAAATTAAACATTTCAAAAAAACAATAATAAAATAAAGAACATATGCACAGTAAGATTGACAGTCATGTTCAGGGACATAAAAACTGGTTAGCAGTAATACATAAGTCTTTGTTATCAGCAATGCAAGATTATATAATGCAACACTTGTGTATCCTTTTTTATGTCTGTATTAAGTAGTAGCTGCAGTTACAAATAAAGCTGAAATTCTGTTCTGCTTGGCAGCAGCACATAAAATAATCATAACAGAGTTATAAAAACCTATAAGGACCTTGCCAGAAGCAAATGTGAGACTAATTATAGAGCAATAGTTATCAAACAGTAATTGTATAAAGTAAATAAGACAATTCAGCTCTATTCAATACATTAGAAAAGCTAATTACATCAGAGTTTAGACGTATGTATTAACACTTGCCAGCAGCTACATTTGACAACTTTATAATAATAAGTAATCAGTAGTCAGCCCCTTCTATTGGCTCTGTTGGAGGGGGGGATTAGAGTTGTAACTGTATCAACTGGAAGTGTAGGTGCTTAGGAGTCCTGAATTAAACCTAAATTGCAGAGTTGTGCACTTAGTAGCTGAAATGGGTGCGCTAAAACGGCTACTAATGTTCTATATCCACTTAAGATCCATTAATAGGGGTATTATGCAGAAAAAGAAAAAAACAAAATAAAACTAAAACAGTCAGCACAAAGACGTCTATGAAAGCTAGGTTAAAATGGGGATGTAGCCGATTATGGCGTACAATCAATCCAACAGCAAAAGCTCTAGATCTACACAAGGGTTTTAGTCAGTGTAAAAATGCTAGATGGAGCACCTTTCGCCAACTTTGTCTTCAGGAACCACTAAGGGAGTAATGGTGGTTCTGGCCCTGATTTGTATAAGGATAAGTGGCTTAAGTAGTTGAACGGTTGGTTCAAGGGTCGACAGCAATGTGAGCGGTACTCAGCCGCAAATAATTATTATAAATATTATGGGCTAAGGAAGGCGAGAAATAAGCGCCTTAGCGTATTATACCTTAATCCTTATACACACAGCCTTTAACCCATGGACAATAGGCAAGATTCATCTACGATGTTCCCAAAGGGCAATAAGCATAGACACTGCGCCTATTTCCAGGTACCAGTAGAACGCTGTTTTAAATTTAAGGTTACAGTAGCAGTATACCCTGGAAACATAGGCAATGAGTTCAGGGTATATTATCTTGGCGGGAGCTAGTCGCAACTATTTTACGACTAACTATGCTTGGATTTAAACCTAGGAGCACAAATTGTTAGCTGTTAAGTGGCTTGATTTAAGGAAAAAGCAGCTTAATTAAGGATTGAATTAGCAGTATACCCTTACAGTATGGGTAAGAGTCCTGGGCGTATTTACTTGGCAGGAATTTGTCTTAAATCAAAAGAAAAAAGTAGCTTAAATACGTATCACATTAGCGGTGTACCCTTACAGCATAGGCAAGAGACCTGGGCATATTAACTTGGCGGAAATTAGTCGCATCAACTGAGAAACTACCTTTACAGCACAGGCAAGAGTCCTGGGCGTATTTCCTTGGTGGGAACTAGTCGCATCAACTGAGAAACTACCCATGTCTGTAGTGATACCTAGGAGCAGATTGTGTGCTGTTAAGTGGCTTACTTAAAGAAAAACCACTGTAGCAATATTAATCCAACAGTCAGACCAAGTAAAGCATCCAAGAGAAGATGCTAGAGATGAGGAAAGAGTCCAACTGGGCATTCCTAGGCCTAGAGAATGCATATGACAACATCCCTGGAAAGCTGAGCTAGACAGACATATGATAGATTGAAGTCCAGGAAACACTGGTAGAGTTAATTCTGGCCATGTACAAGGACCAATGGCACAAGTATGAGCAATATTTGGGTTCAAAGAGGGATTCCCGGTAGTAGTGGGTGTGCATCAAGGTTCAGCTTTGTGCCCATTGCTGTTCATACAGGTGATGGACCCATTAGCAAACATGTTGCAAGAGGCAGATTAACAGAGCTTCTTTATGCAGACAATGTGGCATTACAAGCAGACTCTAAACAGAAACGTCAGCAAATGATAGGGGAATGGAATGCAAAACTAAAGGCCAAATGCAATGAAACAAACTACATATAAGACAGTCATTTTTGCAGCACATGGAGGAAATCAAAGAAGATAAAATCTGAGATAGAAGGGAAAATAGTACAATAGGTTAACAGCTTCAAATATTTGGGAGATGTAGAGGAGTGGAAGTTTGAATGAGGAGGCCAATGCTACAATCACAGGGGCTATAGCCAACTGGTACAGAATGTCAGTAGTAGTAGTGTCTGTCAGAAGAATGACAAGGATGCTGACAAATAAGGTGTACCAAACAGTAGTGTGACTACTACTGCTATATGGTACAGAAACAAGGGCAATAAAGGCAGAGCAGATGAGAAAGCTAGAGGTGATGGAGATGAAGTGACTGAGATGGGTGGGATAATGCATACTGTGAGACAAAAGAAGAAATGAGGACATCAGGGCAGATGTCCAAGTAGCTCCAATTGCAAATAAAGTAAAACAGATCAGATATTGGTGATCTGACTACATGTACAGGGAAGCAGAAGGCAATCTGGTGAAGAAGATTTGTGACAGACATTAAGAAGGAAAGAGGAAATGAAGGCTGCCAACCAAGAGATGGATGGATTGTGTGAGGATAGAAAACTTAAAACTATCAGGCTTGACATTTGAAGAAGGTAGAAGACTGGCATTGGACTGACACCAGCGGTTGGAGAAATACCATGACCTCATAGAGAAAATGGCAAAAAGGTGGTTAATGACGATGATGGTGAAGATGAAGATAGCAGTAATAAAATACAGTAAGGTACATAAAAAGATATTAGTAATCTATAGTTATTTTCTCATCTCAGGCACCTACTCTTTGGCATGCTCTTCCCACCATCATTAAGGAAATCAACACACATTCCAAATTCAGAAAGCAACTCAAAAAAGCAGTTCTTCATCCAAGCCAAATGCTCCTACTTCAACACAGGACACATCACCTAACCTATATCCTTTCCAAGTCTCTTCTCCTTTCTCAAGATTCACTGAAGATTAACCAGCTTTAGAAACTAATGTGAATATTGTACATTACACTCTGCTTGATTGTAAACTGCACTGTGCTTGTTCACTATAATGTATAAACACAGTTTTTTTTTCTCAATGTAATTATTTTATATATATATTTATTTATTTTACATTTTTTTACCGGGATAGCCTGACTGGATACATGTCCATTTTCAGCGGAGGCCCGGGGGAGGAAAGCTCCACATAGACAAACTTACATAGATTACACAGAAGTCAGCAAACAATTATAAAAACAAAGTGATTATATACAATGGGTTAGTAGTGTTCCCTAGTAGGGACTCACAATTCTCATGGATAGACAATTAAAAGTAAGAGACATCAGATTGGAAGCAGAGCTTGGTGATGTAATTACAAGTTATGATAATTGCAGAATATGCTTTTAGTTAATAACTTAATCAGGGTTGGTACATGGGCATAGCCAATTCACTTTGAGATACTGTTTGAGGTTTTTTTTGAAGAGACTTTTGGAGGATTGTAGGGTTATATAGTTTGGCAATTAATTCCAGGTTTTGCCAATGAAGTTGGCAAACAGGGATTCACCAGCAGAGTTATTAGCTTTGTGGGTTTGGACCAGTAGTTTATCGGCTGACCTTAGGGATCTTAGGTTGCTATATGGCTTAATAATAATTTTAAGTGAGGGGCTATCCTCAGGGTGGTACAAAATTTTGTGCGCTATTAAGAGTTAATTGAATTGAATTAAGCCGGGCAGTTCTAGCCACTCTAGTTGTTTAAGGTTCTGGCAGTGGTGGGTTCTATAAGTGGAGCCAGTGGCAAATCTGGCAATATGATTGTAGCTATGGGACAGCTTATCTAGTTTGGATTTGTTGAGGTTTGAGAGTACAGGCAAGGCATATAGAAGAGTAGAGAATAGGTGTGATCGAGCGATTGCAGTCCTAGCCAGTGGGGTTAAAAATGTCTTGTTACTATACAGAGATTCAAGCTTCTTATTGATGGTCTGTATGATTTTGTTGACCTGTAGGTCAAATTTGAGATTATTGTCTATGATAACCCCTTGCAGTTTGGTGTGATTATCTGGGGAAATAGTGGTATCATTGTTAGATGTGACAGAGAATGAAAGTGTGGTGGATCTACTAGTGGGAGAGAAGAGTAGAAGTTTTGTTTTATTGGGGTTCAGAAGTAGGCATTGGTTGGTGAGACAGTTCTCGACAGTGTTAAATGTATTTTGGGTTAAGATTTGCAAGTCGGATGAGGAGGTGGCTTAGCAGATGAGAGTAGAATCAACTGCATATTGAATGCAGGTTGCTTTAGGGATAGCAGTGTGGAGGTTATTGATAAAAATAGAGAAGAGTAGTTGACCTAGTGTGGACCCTTGAGGGACACCAAGTGTGAGAGTTAACTGGCTGGAGAGTTTGCCCTGACATAGTACCACCTGCTGTCTACCAGTCAGGTAGGACTGGAGCCACTGGATAGCAGGCTTGTTGAGGGAAATAGATTTTAGTAAAAGAATGAGAAGTTCATGGTTGACCATGTCAAAGGCTTTTGCTAGGTCAGGAAAGAGGACAGAGGTTAGCCTATTGTCATTCCTGTTTTGGTTTATGGCAGTAGTAAAGGAAAGGAGGGCCGAGGTGGTGCTGTGGTACGGCCTGAAACCATGCTGGGAGTTGGATAGTAAGTTATTCTGTGAAAGGTATTGCATTAGTTGCTTGTGTACACATTTCTCCATTATTTTGGCTAGTGGGGAAAGAATGGCAATGGGTCTATAGTTGGATATGTCTGAGGAGCTACCATCTTTATGGAGTGGGATGACATGAGATATTTTCCAGAGAGAGGGAATAGCATTTTCGGATAAGGTTCTGTTGAAGAGGATGGATATGGGATATATAATGGCATCTGCAGCTATTTGGAGGTACTCTGCAGGGAGAAGGTCAGCAGTGAGGGTGGTAAGTTTTAGTTTTTTTAGAAGTGTTTTGATAAAACTAGTGGATATTGGTTGGAAGCTAAATTCCAGGTGATTATTATGTAGATTGGGCATGTGATTCAAGTTAGAGGGGGTTAGTTGATTTGCTAGGGATTGGATTGTTTCAGTGAAAAAGTTATTAAAGGCGCTAGCTATGGTCTCTGGGGAACTATGAGTGTAGTTAGCCGGGATTGGGGTGGTGGAGTAACCTGGACAAAGTAGTTGATTTAAGCCTGCCCAGAACTTTTGAGGGTTGTTATGGTGTTTTTGTAGGAGATTTTGGTAGAAGCTTTTTTATCCAGTAAAATAGATTTTTTTGTATCATTCCTGAGTTGACAATATTTTAGATGGTCAATTGGGGCTTTGGTTGTTCTTCAGCTGGCCAAGGCTCTGTTTCTAGTTTTGATTTTAGCTTTGGTATATTTTGTGAGCCATGGCACTGTATTTAATCTAGTTTTTATTGTACGTGCTGGAGCATGGGAATTAAGGATACTTAGGAATTTAGTGTTAAAGTGATCTATGGCCTCCTCTAATGTTAGATTTTTTAGTTTTGACCAGTCAACTGCTTTTAATTCATTTTTGAATATAACAGCATCAAAGTTTTTCCTTTTTCTAAATGTTTTATATTTGGGCTGGTGAGGGTTTCCTGCCTTATGTTTTATGATATAGGTTAGACAATGGTCACTGAGGTCATCAGGGAGAGTACCAGCTGTATACAGTTGGGGTTGGTTATTAACTAGGATCCAGTCTAGGATACTTTCCTTGTTGGTTGGTTTGTTTATCCTAGTGGGATAGGTTATGGTCTGTAAACCCAGATAAGTTTATATAAGTGGGGGGGGGGGGTTGGAGGAGCAGGGGTGCCAGTCGGTGTTAAAATCACCAAGAACTATGGTTTCTTGAGGATAGGTAGTGGATAACCAGTAAAGGAGAACTTCTTGGGTATTTAGGTTGTTGCCTGGTGGAATGTATGCACAGACGATGTTCAAGTGTTTGTTTTAGTTAATCTGTAGCTTGGTTATGAGGAGTTCCACGTTATTGAATTGGGGAGGTTGAATGGTGTCTCTATTAACAGTTAGAGTATTTTTGTAAAGGACTGCTACCCACCTCCTTTCCTTGTAGCACGGTCTAAATTGTGAATATTGTATCCTGGCGGTAGTATCTCATTGTCAGTAGTACTGGGTTTTAGCCAGGTTTCCATAAGACACATAATGTCTGGGGAGTGGGTTGCTAGGAGGGCGTGTAGGTTGGGAATCTTATTGTTAATACTTCTAATATTTAGGTAAAATGCTGGGAGGGAACTAGTGGGAGTATTCATGGGTAGCTTGACTGTGGGGGTTATGGTAGGGGAGTGGAGGTTATTGAGTGTGGGTGGGCCAGGGTTGGGATGAATATCTCCATGTGTTATAAGGTTATAGTGACAGGATATTCTGAGCTTTAGGAGTTTGTTTATAAGCTTTATATAGTCTTTGTCTTTAGGATTATGTTTTGTGGCTGTACAGGGGTGGTATTTTATAGAGGGTGGTATATTCGGTGTGCTGGGGAAGATAAAGTGTTTGGTGTTATGTTTGAAGTCGTGAGTGTCTGTTTGACCATTTGCGTAGTGAATAACATGGTCAAGTGTTTGTTCATAGGCAGTGAGATGGTAAAATAGAAACAGTAGAGGCAGTTGGGTAATTAGTGTTTTTTTGCTTGTTTGCATTTTGGTAGGGCCGGGCCAAATTTGATGGCTGACTGTGCTAACAGGGTGTGGAAGAATGAGAGAAGGAAATGGGTTAAGGGGGCAGGGTTGCTCAATGATGTGTGAGGTGCTGATTGGTACTTGGCAAGGGAGTGGCAAAGTCTGGTTTAAATTTAGCACTAGTGGGGGCAGGTGGCATTTGGGGGCAGGGAGGGGAGTGGAGTGAGCTGAGTGCAGTGAAGGCGAGCAGAGTGAGGCTAACACTGACTCTGAGAGTTACCTTGGGCTTTTGATTTGGTTTTTATGATTGTATGTAAGCAATGTTTTTGGCTGCACTTTAATTTGTTTTATTCTTTTTTAACTTTACACCAATTTTCAGGCTAATTTTAATTGGATTCTAGGGGTAAACTAGCAAATGTAGTCAATAAGGAGGGAGCAAAATTACTTTACCAAATTAAAAAGTAAATGCTTGGGACTGGAACACTGTGTGAGTGTAAGGCTGATTCAAAGTAGTATAGCCTAATCTAGTGGCAGTTGGCTAGATCCCTTCACTGTTGTTGTGCATACACCATTAAGCCTCAACAGTTTACAAAACCTAAATTGTAGTTCACCTGTTACAATTGAAAAGCTGGAGGGAGTCAGGTTCTTGCTTCCCAGAGGTTTTACTTAGTTAAGATAGCCAACTTCAGTGGAGAAGGTAGAAATTGCGTTATGCAGTGAATCCCAGGTGGGGGGGGGGGGTCACTCAGGAAAGAAACCTGTGCAAACTGAAAAATAAAGGTAAATAATGCAGAATTAGTGCAAAGCTTATAAGAATGTGAAGTGGAGAGCATGCAAGGAATAGAGCTGGAGAGTAAAATTAATTATATTGCATACATTATAATTAAAATTGATTATAGTGCATACAGTATCAGCTCTGTAAAACCACAGACTAACAGCAGTAACATACAGCCTCTAAGTCCAGTAATAGCTGTATACTTCAGCGAATACACACATGATATAATGCACAAAGCAAAGTATGGCTGTTTTAGGACAATAATTCTAGAGCTATGTTATTCAGTATGAACTAACAGTAACATGAACTGCGTTCACTTAGCCTTCTATAAAAGAAATTATAAAGTCCAGCCTGTAAGTCTTCTAAGTACAGTAGCATGCCATAGGAATCCTTACAAATGTAATCAGAACAGGAATGACCTCTGCAAAACAGTTAGCAGGATGCCTGTCAGATATTCAACAATTAAAGCTCTACCTTCATAAAACAAGATAAAAAAACAAGCAGTTTGTAAGTTAGGACATTAGCTAGCTCTCAAAACATATAGGAGTTCTGAACAGCAGTTACAGCTTAGCACCATCAAATACCTCAGTAGTTAACAGTAATAACCAAATAAATCAGCAGCTAACTATTCTGTTACTGTTAATATTTCTGTATTTTTTGGTAAATGTTTTTATTTCACCCAGGCTGAACATGAAATGTGTCAGTAATGATCAGTGTACTACCCCAGTAAACAAATATAAATAAATTAATTAATTAGTAAACAATTACTTAATGTTTGAATTTTTGCCAATGTTCATGCAAAAGTATGAAAAATCAGCAGTTGGTAATAAAACCCATTCCATCCATAACCCCTTTTTTCCTATTTTTGCACATGGGATCAGGGTGTTACTTCAACAGTGACAATCATCTAAAGACAATTTTTAATTTGCTGGTTGACTGGCCCTGCCACTGTAATTCATCTGCACCACACACTCACACCTATGGCCAATTTATAGTGTCCAGTTCACCTACTATACATCTTTGGAATATGGGAGGAAACCCCCAGAAAAACTGGGAGGACATGCAGACTCTGCATAGAAGGCACCCTGGCCAAGAATCAAACTGGGGACCTCTTGATTTGAGGTTAAAATGCTATCCGCTCTGTCACTATGCCACCCTGACACTGCTTGGTTGATAATAAAATATAGTGCAGTTGGTAATAAAATATATTTCACCATTATAGTGAACATAGTGTGGAGTAAAATGGCAATTACACAATATAAAGTTTAAATACACAAAGTGTATAACACTAAGTAATGCAAAGAGAGTTTATGTAAGTTAATAAATACCCATAAGACTATGAGCAGGTTTGGTGGAAGTTATCCAGTATTGTAATGGTAATTGCATTTCATCTCTTTTATAAATCTGTTCTGTTTAGTTTTCATTTGAAGTTTTCTATGCTAATTTCTTATTTCAGATGCCAGATGATTCAACTTGTCAGGGACTAGTTTTGCAAAAGCTCTTTTGACTATAGTATTTTAAATCATGACCTTATAAAGGTCGTTACTTCTTTGTTAGAGTTTCTTAGTGCACATACTGGGTCCTTAAAGATGAAAGTAGACCATAGTTGAGAGCATTGTCACAGATTTAAAACTTTAAAGATCAGGGTACTAAGAATAAGTATGAACCTGACATCTACAGGCAACCATTTAAATACATGTACGAGGTCACAATGCTAGGTTTTCATATCTGCAGTTATGATAAAGAGGCAGATTTTAATTTTAGTAGCTTAGGTTTTCTAGGTATTATTAGTAAAGTGGAGTAACAGCAATGTCGGTTGCATCCCAGTCTAGTTATCAGGGCATTCCTGGTTATGGCTTGGCAAATTATGTGTTAAAGGAGATGAAATATCTAACAGCAAAGTTTTAACTAGGTAAGTGTTTTGGTAAAAATAATGTCAATATGTGGAATAAAGGACAGAGTGGGGTCAAAACTGACCTTCTAGATATGTCTGTTTGGTGATGTAGTGTACACCATGTCTGTTTCATGATGTAGTGTACACCATTTTTTGAGTTGTCTTCCATTTCAGTTAAAGGAAGTTATACAAGTTTTTGATTAGTGAAGAATAGCATCAAGCTGAATTGGTAAGGGTTACTGATGATCTCATTGCTATTTGTCCAGCTACAGACATTTAGGAATTTGTGGTGGTTATTTTCTTGCCGTCATTCAGTGTTCTTATTGGCAACAAGAAGAAGGACATCATCAGCATGCATAACAAGACAAGTTTGTCAGATGTCCTAAGTAATGTCTTTAATAAACCGGATAAATAGTAATGGCCTGAGGACAGATTGTTAGGGTATTTCTATGTTGAGTGTTAACAGATTCAAAGTATATGTTGTTGAGAGTTGGCATAATAGTTGAAGTGTTTACATCAAAGACACAAAGTACAGTGTTTGATTCTCACATCTGAGGAAAATTGGCTACAATTAAAAAAGCCTACAAGGGCAGCTGATGTTGTACTTACCTATGTTGGGAGCATAAACCTGAAGTTATCTGTCTGTGGGGAGGTTTTTCAACCATTACACTATATGATCTGTAGTGAGAGTAGGGAACAGGTGGAGGAGACCCTGGAGAGATGGAGATATACTCTAGAGAGAAGAGGAATGAAGGTCAGCAGGACTAATACAGAATATATGTGTGTGAATGAGAGGGAGGATAGAGGAATGGTGAGGATGCAAGGAGTAGAAGTGGAAAAGGTGGATGAGTTTAAATACTTGGGATCAATAGTTCAGAGTAATGGTGAGTGTGGAAGAGAGGTGAAGAAGAGAGTACAGGCAGGGTGGAGTGGGTGGAGAATAGTGTCAGGAGTGATTTGTGACAGACGAGTACCAGTAAGAGTGAAAGGGAAGTTCTACACGATGGTAGCGAGACCAGCTATGTTATATGGGTTGGAGACAGTGGCATTGACAAAAAGGCAGGAGTTAGAGCTGGATGTGGCAGAGTTAAAGATGTTAAGATTTGCACTGGGTGTGACGGGGGTGGACAGGTTTAGGAATAAGTATATTAGAGGGTCAGCCCAGGTTGTAAGATTTGGAGACAAAGCCAGAGAGGCAAGATTACGTTGGTTTGGACATGTGCCGAGGAGGGATGCTGAGTGTATTGGGAAAAAGATGCTAAGGATGAAGCTACCAGGTAACAGGAAAATAGGAAGGCCTAAGATAAGGTTTATGGATGTGGTGAGAGAGGACATGGAGGTGGTTGGTGTGACAGAGCAAGATGCAGAGGACAGGAAGAAATAGAAATGTATGTTCCGCTGTGGTGACCCCTAACAGGAACAGCCGAAAGAAGATGATGACACCAAAACTGAGCCTGCTTAGTTTGTAAAGTTGAAATGATGGCTAAAGGTTTAAAAGAATCTTCTCAGGTCAAAGAAGAACCCACCAGTAAGTAACCCATCAGCCATATTGGAGTTTATAGCATTTATGGCAGTATGTAATGCAGTCATGGTGCTTAAAGCATGTCAGAAATCAGTTACAAAGAAAACCATAACTGTTTATGCAGTCTAGTAGTTGTTAACAGATTATCTTCTCAAAACTTCTTTTCCGGTGGACACAGGTTTGATATGGGCTTGTCCTTACAAATTATAGGTAGGATATAATGATGTAGCGTGTGAATAGAAAGAGAGAGACAAGACTGTATTTGATGTTATGGAGAAGTTGTTAATCTGAGTAAGGGAGTTTTGATATAAGTGGTTCTGCTTTTTTTTCAGAAATGCAGGGTGCAATGGGGTGCATTTTGTACCTGAATATGTTTAACTTCAGAAGATGTTTCTTTGTATCTTTACTATGATTCCTTTAAAGTAGAACTGGTGAATCATGGTCAAATGAGGCGCCAGCTAGGATAATAAACCAGGTCTCCCCAACCATGTCATTATTACCTGACTTAGCTGTTTATCAGCACTTACCATGAAGCAGTTTTGAAATTTGTCAGCCAACATACAATTTTCTTCTTTTTGTTTACAATGATCTCCAAGATTTGGATTTAATTAATTTATTTATTTTTTTTATTTCAAATTATTCAGGACAAAAATATGACATATTTGCTAAAAAAACCTCTTACATTGAAAATAGAGTTAGCAAGAGCAGCAGTTAATTCTTACTGGAAATCAAATTTATTGAAAGTACACCTGATAGGTCATTAATTGCGAAAGACATGGGATGAGAACAGATTCATAGTCAGACAGCACCTACCAAAATGTTAATTAGTGGCTGTGTGTAGGATATTCAAGTTAAAAAATAAATAAATAAATAAATAACTAAAATCATGCAAAAAAAATCTAGTGCCATGCAATTTAAAAAGTATCAAAAAGGTCAACTTGGAAATAAAAATGACATTCAGCAAGCTCAAACCTTAGAATAAACTGAAACTCATGTCAAATGTAATAGATAAATGGATAACTACAAATACTTCTCCAATTACATTACACAGTTCAGAAATAGCAGCCGGCTATTTTCTGAACTACTCTAAAATGTCATTATCCACTCTGACCCTAAAGATCTAACAAGCACACCTGCAAAAGAGATTTATAACTAACTTCACCCCAGAAACAGCTATTGAAATTCTAGATATCTATTAGTCATATATGCTCCCAAAGATCGCCATGGAACAAGTACAGACAGTGCTTGCTAAAACCAAAAATACCACTTCCATGGGCCCAGACAATTTACCCAGATGTCTAATTAAAAGTGCCAAACATGCCCTAGCCAAACTCTTCCTGAACTTGCTCAACTTAAGCTAAGCCAAATGTTATGCCTCAGAAGTGTCAAAGTCAGCTGTTGTAATGCCTCAGCATAAAAGGAGCTCTGTCACAGCCAACAGGAATTATAGACATCTCAGCATAACAGGCCATGGAAGTCTTCTTCTCTGATTTCATGAATTGATGTTAAAAGTCTCATATAACTAAACTCACAACAGTTTGATTTTGTAAAGGGCAGGTCACATCTACTTAATGTAGTATTTTTTAAAGAACCACAGAGACAGTGGACAGTGGTCATTCACTTAAGACATCATATTTACATCCAGCCAATGCTATTGACTCTACACCCCATGCTGGCATTGTGTGTAAGTTAATAAAACTAAAAGTATATCCCTACATAGTAAAATTGATTAGAAATTGTCTGAAAGGTGGAATAACATAACTAGTGTGTGTGCTCAGTTTGGGACCCTTCCCATTTTTTTTATTTACTTTGTAAGCCCACATACCATAAACCCTGACCTATTGGTAACTAGATTTGCTGATGACTGCAAGTTAAGTCTTATCATCTAATTGCCCCAATACAAAACCACTGTAGGAAAAAGTAATTCATGCAATGCAGTGGTACACTGAGAAAGGGTTTAATTTAAATGCACACCTGGCAAGCACCATCATCTACAAATTACAATATTACCAGTACCCCACTCCAAATAAACATAGTTGTCAAGGACCTTGTCATGTGGGTTGACAACTCTCTTGTTCTCCTATGATCACCATGCAACAACAGTAGCTAGGAAATACTTATAGCTAGCAAACTGATTCTAAAGGCATCTCATCCAGGTATAAAGAAGTTATCATCGCTCAGTAATCAGACTTTTTATTTATTTATGTATGTATATATGTATGCATGTATGTTTTGCTTATCAGGTTGCTCCTACTGTGCAGGGCCCTTTTACACAGGGGGATGTGTGACGAGTCAATAATAAAGAGCACAATTTTTTTACTGTACAGTTTGAGCAAATATATAGTAAAACTGACCATGAGATAAAACTGAGGTTACACACAATACAAGGAAAGGATACCAAATGCATATACAGTATAACAATACAATGCAAACAGAATCTGTCAGTAAAATTCAACAAATTATTAAGGACTATCCTGCCTTCAGCATGTACCTGGCCAAATACATCATGGAACAATGCAACAAGTAAGGTCACGAAAGCTCCTAACAAAGACATTATTAGCCTCAAGACTACCTGCTAAGATCAATGTAACACTACACTGTGTCTTCTATAGGCTGCTTCATGGAAATGTATGTGGTATTCTGTGCCATCAAAGATTGTATGTTACAGGATCTTTTGTACACTCATAAGACAAATAGCTCCAAAGCACACAAACACTTAAATAATGGTTATAAACTATGGATATGAAATACAACCAACACATAAGAGATTGTGTTATGTGGCAATTACTCCATCTCTGCAAATTGTCCCTGTATGTAAAATAGAGTGACACTCACAACCTTCAAAACCAGCCTGGATTATTGGATAGAAATCTACAAATACATCAAACTGACCATGACCAAAACTTTATAACCGAAAAGTAGCACACTAGCTGCAGTAGCACAGTACCACACTACTTATTAACTCATTCACTCCGGAGCAGCTCAGGAAATGCTGCCTGCTTATTTCCACAAAAGGAACAATAGTACAGCCTGAGCTTATTTTCAGAAAATCCATTTGTAATACCATACAGAAAACAAATGTTCATAACTCTTTAACGATAAGAGTGAGACTAAAAATGTAAAAGTGAAAGTTGTTCAGCAGGCACTGACCTTTCCAACAGTATAAATGTTGATAGTGTGTATGTAAGTCATTATTAAATATTTGTCAATGAATGCTGATATTGTGCATATTTTTTTACCTTTTTTGTACAGTAAATCACAATACCTTGGTGACTGTACCATGGAGACCCATACAATTTGTAATTAATTTGTTTGTATGAATGTTAGCTTTAAAATTATACCTTAACCATTACTGTGTGATGCGCTGTTATGGTGATATTCACAGAAATATGATTAATATTATATTTCTCATAACTGATAAATAAACAAAGCATAATATCTCATCACCTGTAACAGATAGAGACTATATATCAGTGTACAAGTTGTGTGGCTCAATGTCAGCTTCAAAATGATGCCTCATTTTTGTCGTCACCATGTTCCCTTACAAAGATATGGGCATAAAAATGAGAAATATTACAAATGTATACTTTTCATAATCCTACAAGGCTAAACAAGGTGGGATATCTATGCATGTGTACAGCATACAGACACAGTTCTTTTACCATATTGTAAGGAGTAATACTGTCTTCAGAATGAGGTATTATCTTGACATGCTCCTAAACAAACTTTGATATCTGTACATTTGTACAGCATACAGATACTGTTCTTTTACCATGCTGTAATTATTAATACTGTCTTCAAAATTAAGTATTACTTAGCACATTGACATGCTCCCTTGCAACGTTATTTACCAAAATATGAAAATAATCATAATTTTCATAGCCTAAGTCCTAAACAAACTTTGATATCTGTATATATCTACAACATACAGACACAGTTATTTTAACATGTTGTAAGGAGTGACACTGTCTTCAAACTGAGGTATCATTTGGCACATGTACATGATCCCTGGCAAAGTTATTTACCAAAATATAAAAACAAAAACATAATTTCCAAAACTTAAGACCCAAATAAAGTGTGATAGTTGTACATGTGTACAGAATACATATACAGTTATTTTATCATGTTGTAATGACAAATAAAGTCTTCAAAATGAGGTATAACTTGGCACTATTACATGCTCCCTAGCAAATTTATTTAGCAAAATATGAAAAAAAAATCATAATTTCCATAACCAAAGTCCTAAACAAAATATGACAGCTGCACAGTTGTCCTGCATACAGCTCACCTCCTTTTCCATCCTGTAACTATTAATACTGGCTTCAAAATGGTGTATTACTTACCCTGATGACATGTTCCCTGAAAAGGTTATTTAGCGAAATATGAAAAAAATATCATAATTCTCATAACCATGGTCCCAAGCAAACTAATATCTGGACATGTGCACGGCATTACGATACAGGTCTTTTTATATATTGCAAGTGCTAATACTGTCTTCAAAATGAGCTATTACTTAGCATACTGCCATGTTCCCTGACAAAGTTATTCACCAGATATGAACCAATGCCATAATTCTCATAACAGAAGTCCTAAACATAATGTGCTATCTGTACATTTGTCCAGCATACAGACACAGTTCTTTTTCCATCCTGTAATTAATAATACTGCTTTCAAAATGAGGTACTACTTACCCTGATGACATGTTCCCTGACAAAGTTATTTAGCACAATAGGAAAATAAGTCATACCTCTCATAACCATAATTGTAACCAAACTGTGATGTGTGTGTGCAGGATGGGTACTGACATTCTCTTCTACATGGTAACCTCTTCAGTTGTTCTTACTCAGCATGTTCACCATCTCCCTACCACAGTTATTTGCCAAACTAAGATTAATATAATTTACATAACACAATTCATAAACGAATGGTTATCTGTACCTGCACACAGCATACAGATGGTTCTTTGACAATCTGAAAATTAACTGTTACTCAGCATGTGTACACGTTCCATGTGTTGTAAGTAGTGACAATGGTGTTCATAAAATATGACTATAGAGTTTCTTACCATACTGGTCCAACTTGGTCATAGCTGTTGTCCATTCGTTCTCACTAGCTGCATGTTACCAATATGTCATGCATAGCTGTCATCACACCATTGTGGAGGTCAGTGAAGAATAATGCAATGCCATCCTCAGTTAGGTGAATGTCATCACTTCAGAAAAGGTAAACATCTTCTGCGGTTATGCTGTCATGGAAGATTGTTGAGCCACTGACCCTGTGCATCAAGCCATGCATGAACCCATTCTGTAAATGTCTGGCTTGTCCACTGCCCTTTGACTGTTTGCTGTTTTCCATATCTGGTGAGGAATTATGTCAGACCACACAAAATGACAACATGGCCACCATGACTGCAGCTGTTCAAAAATTGTTCTGATTTCAAACAGTAGCCTTCCGAGTGGGTGAGTGATGACATCATTCCCTCTAATGTGCAGCACAAGGATGTCAGGCTCAGGGTAGATCAAACACTTCTCTTCCCAACAACTGCAAGAGTCCACTCCAATGCATACCTCTTCTTGCAATCCAGTATACCTTCACACTAGCTGTGGGGAAGCTCAAGTTGTCTGGAGGCATGGCTGGCAGCCCAGTGAATGTAGGTATGGCCACACATCCACACTCTCACTTGTCGTTCTCCTGCTCATGAAGCCATGTCACTGACACAAGGTGGGTGCACCTGCATAGGAAAGAAATGCAGACAGGTTACTACTGATGTTTGAGAGATGCATTGGATGACTAAACATATATGTATATGAATAGCATCACATGATTCGCTCATCCAAATCTTCACTCCTGTCCACAGTAGCATTATTCTTTTGATAAAGTACATAACCGGTAATGACGATGCAGAAGTACATACCTACCAGCCCTGAAAACAAAAATTACACACAGTGACTGACAAGGGGGCGCAGAAAGTGCACATGTAAAGAAAAAAAGCAGGGTAAGGACCGCCACTCCACTAATATGCTAAGGACAGGCATGGGGCTTCATCTGGTGGACATCTGAAGTGCCCCATTCTTGTGCTGGCTGCCCACTCAGACTACTGATCCCACTACTGTCTCACAACCTCCTTAAGTGTCAGCAGTCTGCCTTACCTCTGCCTTTTCTCTTCACGTGTCCATTCAACAATGGACCTAAAGGGATCAAGGATGGAAGTAATTTACTGTTTGCTGCCCTGACCTACATACATTTACTGTACCAGAGTGGAGGGACAGTAAAAGGCCACATTGCATAGGAAAAAGATGCACCTAGACTCTTTCGTTTTGCAGGTGGCCTTTCGGGGAGGGACTGAAGGTATCATAGTGACACCCGTGAAACCATGAATATCCTGGAAAGCAGCCCAGTGGGACTGAGCTGAAGAGTCTCCAAGTTTCCCACTGCCACCCAGGATGATCCTAACAGTCATGGTGTCTATGTGTGCTGCCCACTGATCCACACACCATCAGAAGATACATTCTTACTTTACCTTAGCTGAAATACTGCATGGGTGGAAACTAACAAGGGGCTACAGAAAGGGCACACGTAAAGAGAAAAAGCAGGGTAAGGACCACCACTCCACTAATATGCCAAGTACGGGCATGGGGCTTAAGCTGGTGGGCATCTGAAGTGTTCCATACCTGTGCTGGCTGCCCACTCAGACTGCTGATACCACTACTTTCTCATGGCCTCCTTCAGTGTCAGCAGTCTGCCTTACCTCTGCCTTTTCTCTTTACATGTGTCCATTCAGCAATGGACCTAAGGGATCAAGGATGGAAGTAATTTACTGTTTGCTGCCCTGACCTACAACATTTACTGTACTAGAACGGAGGAAGAGTGAAAGGCCACATTGCAAAGGAAAAAGACATACTAAGACTCTTTCTTTTTGCAGGTGGCCTTTCGGGGAGGGACTGAAGGTATCATAGTGGCACCCATGAAACCATGCATATCCTGGAAAGCAGCCCAGTGGGACTGAGCTGAAAAGACTCCAAGGTACCCACTGCCATCCAGGATGATCATAACAGTCATGGTGTCTATGTGCAGTGCCCACTGATGCACACACCATCAAAAGATAGATTCTTACCTTACCTTAGCTGAAATACTGCATGGGTGGAAACTGACAAGGGTCTACAGAAAGGGCACATGTAAAGAGAAAAAGCAGGGTAAGGACTGCCACTACACAAATATGCCAAGGACAGGCATGGGGATTCAGCTAGTGGGCATCAGAAGTGTCCCATACCTGTGCTGGCTGCCCACTCAGATTGTTGGTAGCAGCAATGGCTCCTGATTGCATGCAATGCTAGCACTCTGCCTTACCTCTGCTTTTTGCATGTACATGTGTCCGTTCAGTAATAGCCATAAAGAGTAAAAGGAGGGAGCTAATGTAAAGCCTCTTGACCTGACCTACATACATTTACTACACTAGAAGGGAGGGGGACTGAGTGGAGAGTGAAACCAAGACAACATGTGAAAAGACTAAGACTGACCCAGACTTTGTCTTTTTGCATGTGTCCTTTCCTGGAGAGAAACAGTGCATCATAGTGACATCCCTGAGGCCATACTTACCTAGAAAAGCAGCAATACAGGACTGAGCTGAAGAGTCTCCAAGTTCCCATTTGCCATCCAGGTTTATCATAAGTTCCACTGTGGTTGGGTATAACACACACTGATGCACCCAGCAGCCTGGCCACAACTTTATATTGTACTGTGTGAACTGTACATCTTACTTGTGTCAACAATCTGCTAGACCCTTATGGCTATGGTATTCACCAAAGCAATCAAAACACAGGTTAATCTTGCAGGTCGGGCATCCCCATGATGGTTCAGCATGTTTACCCTTGCTGGCACAGTGTTTGCATGTGACTTCCACCATTTAACTGGGAAGTGCGAGCCTTGTTCAAATTGGCACATGGGCTCTGGGACAGTAATCTCAATGCACCTTTTCTTTTCCTTGTAGGTGGCCAGGAGGTGCAAGCCTAGGTTTCTTCTAAATTGTAACTGTGTTGCCGAACCAACACAGCCAGAATGTGGCAGCTGCCAGTGGCTGCTACTCTCATGGAATAAAATGTAAGCATTCATTATGGCCACATCCCATAGGAACCAGAACAAGTACAGCCACCATTTTCTTGCCTTTCATGGAGTTGGATACTGCATCTTGAGCCGATCAGCTTGGTCCACCCCATTCATGTATGTGTTGTACATGTTTACAACTGGTGGACATGGCACTCAAGCTTTTGTTTTGTCGTGCTGTCTCCTGCATGTGCTGGAGACTGCCAAGGTTGGGTTACTATTAGTTGACAGCAGAAATACTGGGTTGCTATCCTTCCATTCAGTTGCAAGCAGTGGTCCACTTTGCAACTGCTTGTAGAACCCTCGAGGTGCTTTACTAATGGCCTGTCTGTTGAACGTTACAGGCCATCCTGACCTGTTGGTACATATGGTTCTGCTGCAGTACAGACCATCTTGCAGCAGATGCTGTGCCAGAGGAACAGAGGTGAAGAAGTTGTCAAAGTAAATGTGAGGCTACTTTCCAATCAGCCCCCGTGTTAGGTCAACCACAACTCGCTGTGCCAGTCCAACCTCTGTGGTCTGCTCTGCCTTTCCAGAGCATACCTGGAATTCATGCACACACCCATTATGTGAGTCAGCCAGCACCCATACCTTAATGCCATATCTCTCCGGCTTGCCAGATATAAACTGTCTGAATGTCAAATGTCCACAGAAGCGAACCATGGTGTCATCTACTGCCACCCCATGATGCGCATTATACTGTGTCCTACATGCATGAAGTATAGCGTCCAGTATTGGTCCTACATGATGTAGCTTGTCATGACCCACAGAGCCCTGTGGTAGTCTAAGGTTTTTGTCATTGCAGTGGAAATACTGCTGAATTTTTTCAAACCTCTCTCGGGTCATGTACTCTGCTATTGGGAAATGACCATCTACATCATGTGTTTCCCAGTACTGCCTGTATTCTGGAACATGTACAATAGACATGTATATTCTGACACCAAGAAATGTGTGTATGAGTCCAGGACAAACAGGACTCCACCACTTATAACCTTGCCTGCTGCAGCCTGCCTCTGTGCAGTATAGCGGTTAGTTTCATCGGCAATAAGTGAGTACAGTTCCTCGGGGAACATCAAATTGAGGAAGTCCATCTCTGTGCTGTGTGAGACCAGGTTGGTTACTGGGCCGACCGGACACACAAAGTCATCAATGTGAACTGGTGTTAGGCATTTATCCCACGAGATGTTACCTGGTAGGCATGCTCGCCATAACTTTTTGGGTAGCCTTGCACACTTTGGAACAGAAACTATGGGATGGTTAATAGATGGTCCGCTATGATCAGTTCCAGTACCCACTGGTTTGCATGCACTTCTGCATGGAATACTCACAGACATTCCATGCTGCAGCACAGTCAGATCCTTGCTTGACAAGGAGCTACTTCGGCTCAGATCCAGTGGACTTTCTCCATCCCAATCAACCTGCTGTGGACTACTCTGGAACTCGTACAGTAGGAGGCATATTCACTTCCTTGTCAGCACTTCACCTGGCCTGGATTGTGGAGGATTCCAAAGGTCCATCAATTAGTCCATGTCCTTGCCTTAACTCAGATGGATGCAATTCATACTCGGTGTCAAACTCAGATCGAAGTTGACCACTATTGTGCGTACCACCATTCTTTAGTAGGGCAAGTGGTACATCATACTCACTGTCATGGTCAGTTTTATCAGCAGTGGTCGGGTCTGGGGTGGCACAGTGCAGGGGTCTGTCAGGAATGGCCGGGACAGGGGCATCATCTTTATCAGTGGTAATGGCCTTCTCACGGAGACGTGCCAGTGGAATGTCATCATCGGTGTCATAATCTTCGTCTTTACTGTGGTTTGCCTTATGTCATGAATCAAGGTCCAATTCCATTTTGAACCCACTGGTACTACCATCAGAATTGGTATCCTCACCCAAGTAAATGCTGGTTGATTTCTGAGCTGATGGAATCTTCACTGAGGGGTGTGATGTCTTACTGGTGAGTGCAGAGCTGAAAAACACAAAAGTATTGAACAATATTATGTTACTCACCTGCACAGAGTCAGGTGGAAAGCAGCACAACAGCAACTATGTACTGATTGTTTGAGACATGAAACTGTTTCATCATATGAGTTTCAGTTAGAGTAATTCACAAAGATATGAACAACATTACTACAATGGAGACTTGCATCTGTATCTTACAGGTTTTGCATGTCCTAATAAATGTTAGTGTGGAGTGGTGAGGCATTCATTATAATTTAGTAGAAATAGTAGATGTTACTCAGCCCTTCCTCCTACTACCTAATTTCCACACATGACTGACAATGTGGAAAAATGCCCGAAATATATGGTAGCTGCATGCTGGTAGTATTCAGCAAGTAATAACCTTTACC